>NC_056625.2:248327092-248472092 GCF_002870075.4 Lactuca sativa
CATAGGAAAATATGGGATTTTCCTGGGATAACATAACAGTTAGTAACGAATCTAGATACAAATAGACAACTCGACATATAGGAAAATATGGGATTTCCTGGGTAACACAACAGCACATAATCGAATAAAGAAACAAACGAATAACTATAACTATAAGAAAATATGGGATTTTCCTGGAATATCATAACCAATTGTTTTCGAAATTGTATCAAGGGATAACTAAACTGTTTTTAATAAGAAAATATGGATTTTCTTATCAACAACTTTTCTCGAAACGTAAAGGAACTCGTCTTTTCAAAACTAAACTGCTTATGAACTCACCAGCTTTATGCTGATTTTCAAACTGCTTGTATTCTCAGGTCAACGTTAGACAGGTACACCGCAACCTTTTGGAGAAGACGGAGCGTTCCGAAGACTCGTCTTTACTTTTGTCTATATTACATATGTATAATACATGTACAACTTTACTTTTAAACAGATGTAAACAATATTATGTAATGTAATGTTTTGTGATTACTGCTTTACTATGTGCATTGGATTTGATACTCAACGTGGAGTCAACCCCGGGAACGTTTCCGCCTTTGGTTTTCGGGGTGACAATTTGAGACAATCTTATACTCAAAAGATTTTTATATACTGGGATTTTCTGCAAATAAAGATACATGATTTTTAAAGAGTAAAGAAAATTTCTTTTTGTTTCTGAAAATTAGAGGATGACATAGTTGGTATCAGAGCATTAGTTTAAGCGAACTATGAATTGTGAGGATTTCTATAATTAGACTTAGAGCTTAAGCAAGAATGGTGAGAGTTGTGTCTAAAATATTTTAGGTAATATACCTAAATTAATAATAAAGACATAAGGAATAGAATATTTTAGGGTGTAAGCCTTAACTAATATTATGTGCTAATAAAAATTAAGTTATAGCATGCCTTAGGTTATATACCTTACTTGCTATTAGGAGCACTAGCATACTTTAGGAGTAATTCCTTATGTACTAATATGTGCTAAATGTTATGTGTTATAACATGCTTTATTTTGCCTACCTAGAATGATAATAATTGAAAGAATTTGAGGTCTAATGCCAACCTTGGTTTGAAGGATAAAACCCTATATGTTCGGGTTCTAAACATATAAATTAATGTATTAAACCTGACATGTAATTTTTCAGAGTGATAACGAGGATATGCGTCTAAACATAACTAAAATCTTCTCTATCATAATATACTTGTGATTCTAGTACCCTGAATGATTTTTCAGGTGTACACAACATCATGGTAAAAACTCGTAGCGGGAGGAGAAATGATAACGAAAACCAACAGACCAAGCATGTGATTGGTCATGCACCGGTCGTCGCACCTGTACCCGAACCTATCACAAAGGCATGAGTGCAAGAAATGATGTGAGCAATGCTAGCTGAGCATATGGAGGAGGCCGAATAATTGCAGCTAGGGCGTAAGATAAAAGTCATGGTACCAATGGTTGAACCAATGCTGAATGAAGTTCAGACTGAAGAAGGAAGTTGTAGCAAAGCTGTAAATCAAAGTCGACCATGAATGGTTTGGAAAACAACATCGAAGAGGAGGCTGACAGAAATGGATGCAAGTATGAGGAATTCATGGCATCCCAACCTCCAATACTTTATGGAGAACCAATGCCAATGACAGTTATGGACTGGATCTATGAAATGGAAATGGTGTTTGAAAGATGGGACTGTAGCAACAAACCAAAAACAATCTTCGTAACCAGACAACTAAAGACTGGGGTATTGATCTAGTAGAAATGTATGGCTAATACCATGAAAAGGGAGAAGAAAGGAAGATGTCATGGGAGGACTTCCTAGTGCAATTGAAAAGAGAATATTGCTCGGAGGGAGACCTTCTGGAGATAAGTAACGAATTCCAAAATCTGAAGAAATGAGAGATGAGTGTCAGTAAGTACGCTGCAACTTTTATTGGGAAGATGGAATTAGTTCCTTACCAGGTTCCTGCTGAACTCTCGAAGATAGAAAGATTTGTTAATGGATTAGCAGTGGATTTTGGTCCAATGGTTAAATTAGCAACTACTTTGGAAGCAGCCATCCAAGTTGCCAAATTCCTTGAAGACATAGTCAAAGGGAAAGCCATCGACCAAGTTGAAGTGGAAAATTAGAGGAAGAATGAAGAATCCTCTAAATCCAAAAAAAGAGTCAGTTTTCATGGCCTAGCCTCAATGACGCGAAGCCTATGAGGAATAAAAAAGCAATATGGTGTGAAAATACAAAAAGAAGCATTTTAGACAATGCAAGGAAGTGGTCACCTGCTGCAAATCTGGAAGGAATGGTCACTATTCCAAAGACTTTATGTTTAATGACAATATATTTTTTGAATGTAGAGGTAGTGGGAATATTTCAAAGGATTGACCAAGAAAGGAAGAAGTTACGTGAGCATTTCAAACGAATCTCAGGGCTGTAAAGGAGGAAACAGATGTCGCTTAGGGAGTCAATAGAAGGCAACTGCTTTTCCAGGGAGTTGAAGACACGAAGTGGTCGTCCCGCATAGACAATCTTGTAGTATGTAGCCTAATATAAGAGCCATATAGTATAATAGATTTTTGAATATGATTGTAATCATTTTCAAAAGTTATAAAAATCTTTAGTTGTACTACTCAACACATTAAGTTGTTTTATGATTCTTTTCTCATATAAGTGACTTCGGGATTGCGATACAATTCTTGGGACAAATTTGAGTAGGTGTGAAAGGTACTAGAGGCCTATGTTACCTGAATTAGATGACTCGCACATGGACCAGGAAGAGTGACAAGGTTACTAAGGAACTAGTAATTGAGTTTGTTTCGTTTGTTTCTGTCGTTACCATCGTTTCGTTAAATGACTAAAAAGACGATTGTTATTCTTACCATAGTGGTGATTGAGTCTGATTTGAGAATAAATCCACGAAGTAAGTTACGTGGTTCTAAGAACCATGTTCATTGTAGTGTCCGACTTTAGTCAAGAAATTGAAGGAAAAGATAACTAAAGTGATCCACAGAAGTATTGCAACCATCGCTAAGACTATACAGCCTGTAGCTAGATATGCTACCTGTCATGATGTGATTATATCACATTAGAACATGAAGGAAGGTGTCTTCCATGTTATATTCTGACTCAAAGAGACCTGAGTCTAGCCATTGCATCGTGTGATGGAAGGTCATTAGAGCATGAACCATCGGTCTGTTACGATAGTGGAAGTAAAGACCTTATCGTAGGATAAGTTTGTTCTAGAAGGAATAGGATTCTCTGATGGAGATTGAATTTAGAATGAAGAGCATGGGAAATATTGAGCACCATCAGCAGTCAAGAAGTCCAAGAGTTAGAAACTCATTTGAAAAGATATAAGAGTTGTAGTTATTACCTAGGTAGAAAAGCTAACGTGCATAGTCATTATATAAGACCTGTTTTGCTAATTATTTCAAGACGTAATAATCCTAAGGGGGACTTTACGAAGGATTTCCCGAAGGGTTTACAAGTTTGTTTCAACTGCAACCAAGTGGGCCATGTGAAGGCTGAGTGTGCACTACTTGCATTGTGGCCAGTTTAGACTCTTGATCTTGTGACCCTGCACATCACGGATGGTCGTCAGGGGAAGGTAAAGGTCCGAAGGCCTGAGGTCGAGCTTTTCATTTGACTATAGAGGAGGCCAAAGCAGCACCTGATGTCGTTGTTGGTATGCGTTTATTTACATTTATGATGAGTTATTGTATGCATATGTTTATTTTGTGCTCCTTTTAGGTACTTTCCTTGTGAATTTTGTACCTACCTTATGATGGGTTTTGAGCATCCTAACAATCTTAAGGTGCACATACAACCCTATATGCTTTTGGATCTATGTTTTCTCTAATTATACATGCAAAAAGATTTTCCAAAGCATTGTCCTATCTAGCATACAAACATAGGTACTTGTACACAATCACATAGCTTTATTAGGGCGAGGGGGGCTGTGGGCCCCCTGATTTTTTGGTTAGAAGTAGCGCTTATATTTTAATTTTATACATATTAGGCCCAAAAATTTAAAATTTTTGCTGTGGCCCCCCCTGTTCACCGCTTTTTATACATATTAGATTTTACCCCCCCCCCCCCTCCCCCAAATCAAATGTTGAAGCTCCGCCCCTGCTTGTAAAACAAAAAACTAGATATAAGACATTCTTTTTTCTTGTAGCTTGATTCCTTATACCTTTAAGAGCCTAGTACCCCAAATGTGATGCCTCAAATGCTTCACACTACACCACCAACAATGGAGGACATGAGAGATAATGTTCTTGCACCAAATTCGGCTATAGCTCTTCCAAAGACTTACTATTGCTGATTTGTGGAGCTTAGGGTCTTCTTATATAGTGAGGCTAAACCATGTGCATGTCCTTCCATATTCCTTATGCTCCATGGGTTTAAACCTCCATGGACTATCCATGGGTTATGACATTGGTTTAGCCTAACAAAAGAAACATGGATCACTAGCTCGCTTTATAAGAATGATTGATTTACACAATCAATCCCCATATATTTAATTAGTTTCTTTTGATCACTAAATTAATTCAAAATTAATTCTTAATCAATACTAATTAAATAATATGATTTCATATTAATATATTAGAACTTATAATATATTAATAAATCATAAATAACCTATTCTCGAATGTCTATCCTATCAAATTGTTCCGGTGCTATGCAACCCAAATGGACTATGCTAAATCGGGTAAAGTACATACCAATTATAGTTATGGATTTAGACACCTTATGCAACAGTCTCCCACTTGGATAAGTCTAATAACTGTAGCTGCAAGTATGACTTTAGGAAACGATTAGCAATCGTAGCTCTTAAAAGCCTCTGTCAAAATGTGACGTGCCCTTTTAGATAAGTGATCATATAATCCTCTGTTCTCAAGATATCAGTCGGAAAAATACATGGAACAATGTCTTACTTATTGTCCAGCAGTTTGTTTCTCGATCTCCGATTTGTTTGATATAGAACTTAATCCAACACATCAATTTAATCCTAATCGGGCCCAACACATAAGTCAAAACAAAATCATCGAGGGGCCCAAGATATCGCTTTTAATCCTCCAAGGACTTAAAGGAACAGATAAAATTCGACATTATAAGCTTGTACTAACTACTCGTTAAATTATAGACAACAACACGTTTTATAACATCATGTTACTGATGCGGTTTCGCACTATCATTGTACAACCAACTCAGAGTCAACAACTGATATATCTTGGTTTGAAGACTTATATGATATTACCATCTCACGATCACTCGATATAAATTCCATGAAGTGATTCTAGTGAGCGTGGGTTTAATCCAATACTCAGACCTTATGAGCACTCATGAATGTTGTAGCAACTCTTTCTATGTCTAAACACCTCAGAAATCTAAGAACCCAATTCATGACAGTCTTTCCTCAATACCTACTTCCAAAGTATGATCGACTGTGGACATTTTGAATAATCTTATTATTCTGAAAGTCAAAACATGCAAAATGAAACAATAGTAAACAATTGACACAAGATAGTAACTTTACTCATAAATAAACAACAACTTTTATTTAATCATCAAATGTCAATTACATTTTATCTATTACAAGTTTCAAAATAACTATCTAATCACTAAAACTAATATCATCCTTCAGCCCAATGCGACTCGCATGTTGTACGTGCTTAACCTTACTTAGTCCCTTCGTGAGGGGATCTGATGGATTCTCTTCTGACGATACCCTATTTGCTACGAGGAGTCCTTCTTCTATCTCGTGTCTTATGAAGTGATATTTTTCTTCAATATTCCTGTATTTGCCATGATCCCTTGGTTCCTTAGCTAAGGCAACCACACTTTCACTGTCATAGAAAATATCCATAGGCTCCTTTATAGCTGGTACAACTCCAAGGTCCCATATCGCCTCCTTCACCGCTTCGCTTGCTGCTATGTACTATGATTCACATGTTGAATTAGCTAGAGTCTCCTGCTTGGAACTTTTCCAAGTAATTGCTCCTCCATTGAGGGTAAATACTCAGCCTGTCTAAGAGAGGAAATTATCTATGTCGGTCTGAAAGCTGGCGTCACTATACCCCACAACTCTCAAGTCATCACTCCCACCGAGGGTAAGGACCCAGTCCTTAGTCCTTCACATGTACTTGAGAATGTTCTTTACCGCAGTCCAATGATCCTTGCCAGGATTCCCTTGATATTTGCTGACCATGCTCAAAGCATAGGCCACATCAGGGCGAGTACAAGTCATAGCATACATGATCGAGCCAACAACGGAAGCATATGGTACTCGACTCATCTAAGCTATCTCAGCCTCCGTACTCGGACTCTAATTCTTACTCAGTTTGGCATTGCTCTGGATCGGTAAGTCACCTTTCTTGGAATTCATCATGCTGAATCTTTTCAACACCTTTTCCAAGTAGGTACTTTGACTAACTCCTATCTATCAATATCCTTATCCCAAGAATATAGGTAGCTTCTCCAAGGTCGTTCATAGCGAAACACTTCCCAAGCTAGGACTTAAACTCCTGCAAGGTTGGGATGTCATTTCCTATAAGCAGTATGTCATCCACATATAATACCAAAAAGCTAACTATACTCCCACTAGCTCTGACATATACACAGGACTCATCCTCGCTTCTCGAAAAACCAAACTCTTTGACTTTCTCATCAAAAAAGATTCCATCTGCGAGATGCTTGTTTCAATCCATAAATGGATTTCTCAAGCTTACACACACTCTATTATGGTACTTTGCATTGACAAAACCCTCTGGTTGATTCATGTAAACATCCTCAGCCAACTTTCCATTAAGGAAAGCGATTTTGACATCCATTTGCCATATTTCATAATCATGAAATGCAGCTATGGCTAGCATAACCCTAGTAGATTTGATATTCGCTACTAGTGAGAAGGTCTCATCATAGTCAACTCCATAAATTTGAGTAAAGCCCTTTGCAAAAAGTTGTACCTTATATGTGTGTACTTTCCCATCCATGTCGGTCTTTCTCTTGAGGATCCATTTGCACCCGACTATCTTACAACCCGGTACATTATCAACCAAGTTCCAAACTTTATTATCATACATGGACTGAATCTCGCTATCCATAGCCTCTTTCCACTTTGTAGACTCGGGGCCTGCCATGGCTTCCTTGCAGTTGTTAGGTTCATCCAAATTTACCAGTGCACTATCACTGATAAATGTATCACCTTCTCTAGTAATATGGAAACCATAAAACTCAGGTATGTTCCTAACTCTGGTGGAACGACTCAAAGGTACAGATTCGACAATTGGTTCAACGGGAGTTTCCTCCTCAAGTTGATTGCTCGTGTTTGAGGTTCTTTCACTGCTTGACTCTTAAAGCTCTTCAAGGTCAATTTGCCTCCTACTGTTTCCTTGGCCTATGAATTCTCTGTCATGAAAGAATCCTCTTCTTGCTACGAAGACAACATTATCACTCGGTCTGTAGAAAAGGTATCCAAAGGATTTCTGTGGGTAGCAAATGAAAATACACTACTCACTACGAGGTTCGAGCTTGTCATGGGTCTCGCATCTCAAGAAAGCCTCGCAACCCCAAATATTGATGTGTGCTAACAAGGGAACTTTCCCTGTCCACATCTCATGATGTGTTTTGGCAACCTTCTTGGTCGGGACTAGATTAAGGATATGTGCGACAGTCTCTAAGGTATACACCCAAAATGAGATTGGTAACGAAGCTCAACTCATCATGGAATGAACCATGTCCAACAAGGTTCGATTGCGCCACTCAGCTACACCATTAAGCTGTGGTGTCTTAGGAGGTTTCAATTATGAGACAATACCACATTCCTTAAGATAGTCAAGGAACTTGATACTAAGATACCCACCACCCCAATCGGATCTAAGCATCTTTATCTTCCTGCCTAACTAATTTTCCACTTCTTGTTTAAACTCTTTGAACCTTTCAAAGGTTTCTGACTTATGCTTGATTAAGTAGATATAGCCATATCTATTGTAATCATCAGTAAAAGTCACATAAAAGTGGTTAGCATCCCTTGTGGCGGTTTTAAAGGGTCTATACACATCTGTGTGTATGAGGTCTAACAAACCTTCACCCCTTTCATAAGTACCAGTGAAGGGTGACTTTGTCATCTTTCCAAGTAAACAAGATTCGCAACTATCATCTGACTTGAAGTCAAATGATTCCAAGACTCCAGCCTTTTGGAGTTGGCCTATGCGCTTCTTGTTGACATGTCCAAGACGACAATGCCACAAGGATGCTTTATCCAAACTAGTGGAAGAATCAATATGCAATACATTTTCCTAAGTTGTCTACAACCAACACAGTTTCATATACACCATTACAAGGTAATGCTTTAAAGTAAAATACATCATTATAAAAAGCATTAATAGCACCACTTTCATTATCAAATGAAAAACTAAAACCTTTTTTGTACAAACCATGAAAGGAAATAATATTTCTCGCCATATATGACGAGTGACAACAATTATTCAAATCTAAATTCAACCCACTACTAAGCAATAAAGAATAAACTCCAATCTTGGTAACATGTGAAGCTTTCCTATTCCCCATGATTAAGTTTAACTTCCCGTGCTCCACATCCTTACTTCTTTTTAGTCCCTATAAATCAGAACAAATGTGAATACCACAACCTGTATGAAGGACCCAAGAATTTGTATGTGGTGAGTTATTAGACAATATAGTGTAAGTACATGGATGGATGGGTTTTACTTTCTCATCCTTAACATCCTGCAAGTACTTGGGGTAGCTTCGCTTCTATTGCCCCTTTTCATGAAAATAGAAGCACTTTGCTTCTTTTTAGTTGGTGGAGGGAGTAGCGAAACAACCTTTGGTTCCATTTGAAGAGGATCCATCTTGGGAATTTCCCTTGGGACCCTTGGAAGGGGTCTTCCCGTTCTTCCCTTTACCATGCCCTATTGCCAGAATCGAGGCAGTAGTAGGAGTGGTAACAACATTTTTACCTTTGAGAGGAGTATAGAATGATATCTGTCACACCCCGAAAACCGTAGGCGGAAACATTTCCGGGGTTGACTCCACGTTGAGTATCAAATCCAATGTACATAGTAAGTAAAGTGAAACAAACATTACATTACATATTAAAAGTTTTACAATTTGTTTCAAAAGACACAGTTTATACAGTTGTGATACATAATATAGATATAAACAAAATGAACGGGCCTTGCACGCACACGATCCTGAACCAAGTAAGTCTTCGGGTACCTGTACTATCGTTGACCTGAGAACACAAGCAGTTTGAAAATCAGCATAACGCTGGTGAGTTCATAAGTAGTTTTGTTTTGTGAAAAATGTTTATGTTTCCTTTCTGTTTCTGAAAATGTAACACATGCCAAGAAAATCCCATATTTTCTTAAAAGTTGGTTATTGTATCACAAAACTAGAGTATAGTTTGGTTATCCAAATCATTGTTTTATTTCTTTAATGTATCAGTGCATTCCCAGGAAAGTCCCATACTTTCCTGAAGGGTAGTTATTGTAAAAGATGTAATGTTATTCAGTTGGTTACACTTTTCTGGTTATATGTATGTTACCCAGGAATGCCCCATGCTTTCCTGTATGTTGGTTTTCAATGTAAAAGATGTATTCTGTTAGACCTGATTGTGTACAAGATTTCCCAGGAAGGTCCCATACCTTCCTGAATGTTGGTTATCATTTGTAAAAGATGTAAAAGATGTAAAAGATGTAAACTGAATCTAGGTTATCTATAAAATGTAGTATGTGGTTCATTATTACTATAAGTAAATCTCTGTTATCCTAGTTGCGAGTTCCATAACCATACTAAAGACTGAACCTGTGGCAATAAGTAGTCCACAGCCTTGTGGCAATGAGTAGTCCACAATCCTTATGACTTTCGTCACCCTTGAACCATTTTGGTTCGGCTGTAGCTAGCAACCGGGTGTGGGGTAGTCAGCCCCGTATAGATCTATACACTCAAGTCACGCTCTCTAAATCCCAGAGATTCTGGTTACGGGTGTAGTCCTCCACTCGCGTATCTCTGTGGAGTGTTCGCCGAGGACGTGTCTCCAATCATATGGAATAACAAATTTACTAGCAATAATATGATAATCCTCCATTCGCGTATCTCTGTGGAATGTTACCGAGGACAAGACAGTGTACGAATTATATTGTTCATATGTTATATTGTCATGCTTTTAACTGATAAAATGTAGAAACCATTTGTGAACTATAAAACATAACCGTTTATAAAATCCATTTCACAATAAAATGTTTAAGTGAAATGTATGTTCTACTGGTTATCAGTTACGTATATCAGTATTAAAAGCATATGGAATGTGAAACATACACACACGAAAATAAGTTTTGAGTACAAGAAAACCCTTGTACTTTGCTTGTGTTCCCCCCCTGAAAACAGTGAAAAACAGTGAAAAAGGTAGGTGTATGAACTCACCGGACTCGGAAACGTGTCGGTTTTGGATACTAGACGTTGGTTCGGGGTTTGATTACTCGCGATGTCCCTATGTAAAATGAAATAATGTCCATATATATACAATTAGGGATACATTCACTAATCATATGGAACATTACACTCCAACGAGGTTAAACACCTCAAAATGAGCGTTTGGAGTGACCCGGGTGACATCTTCGGACGTGTAATGGCACTAGGGACTTGGGACTTGAGTTTACTCTCCATAAGTAAACATTTAAATGAGTTTACAACCACAAAACACACCCACACATGAGTTTACGGCCGTAAACTCATGTTGGTGTGATTTTGATGGTGTAAGGGCTTAAATGGACATGGGGATTGCTAGAATGGATTATCTAAAATGCCTTGGAACACTTGGAATGAATTTACAACATTTAAAAAGGGAGTTTACGGCCACACTCTTAGAGTTTACGGCCGTAAACTCACCTATGGCCTAGGAAAATTGATTTGAGCTTCATAGGATAATCACATGTGATTCTAACTAATTTTCCAAGCCTTGTTATGAATTTAGAACATCATTTAACACATTTATTGGAGTTTACGGCCTAGAGGTATGTTCTAAGGCCGTAAACTCTCCTTTACCCATGAAAAAGATAGTTTTTGATGCTTAAAACAATCACATGTGATTCTAGAAATTTATACAAGCCATTTGAGTGTATTTGATGCATCATTAACATGGTTTTATGAGTTTACGGCCAAGGGTATGCTCCTAGGCCGTAAACTCCTATAAATGACACTTTTGATATGTTTCAAACCCTTAAACTATTTTTAGATGCATCTAGATTTTACTACAAGGCCATTGGTTGAGTTTCAAGGCATTTGGACATGTTTAAAGGCACTAAATCCCCTTTTAAGTGGAGTTTACGGCCCAAGAATATGACTTGGCCGTAAACTCACTTTTGTCCCTCATAAATTATGTTTAAGGTGTTTAGATGCTAAAACCAATGTCCCACAAGTCATATCTAAGTCCCAACTATGATTTGGAAGGGTTAATTGGCTCAAAAACCCTTTGAATATGAGTTTACGGCCCAAGAATGTGTCTTGCCCGTAAACTCACTTTCGTCACTTAAAATCAAGGTTTTAATTCTTGTAAGTCCCTTCCATTAAGTCATTAAGCCATTACTAATGTCTAACATTGCTTAGGAGAGGGTTTTAGGGCTTAAAAACCCCATTGATAGGAGTTTACGGCCCAAGCTAGTTCCTTGGCCGTAAACTCATGTTCTTGGTCCCAAATCACAAACTAAACACTAAATTGAAGGCTAAAGAGGTTGAATAACAAGTTAGGGGAGTTACCTCTTTGATTTCAAGCCTTAATTCTTTGTTTTGGACCTTGATTTTGAGTTGAGGAGAGAGGTTGTGAAATTTTAGTGAGAAATTGGCCAAAGGCTTCAAATGAAGTCTTAAAACACTTTATATAGTGTTCGGGAATTGGACATGACGGAATTTTACCCGTTACTGACGTTAAGTGAGGCTTTTGGTCACACCCGACCCAATTTGTCGTGACTCGATATGGCCGATTCTATAATTATCCCGATCGCTAAAGTGGGGTGTTAAAGTGATTTCTAAACGTATTAAGACACCCATTAAGTCATTTTAGGTCAATATAAACTAATGACTTAATAAAATGGCGAAATTGGAAACGAAATTAAAAATGACGTTTGGTTGATCGGATTGGATTACAAGTTGCGGTACAAGAAGTGACATGAAATTTCGGGTTGTTACATTATCCCCCCGTTAGAGGGAATTTCGTCCCGAAATTCAAGACAAGAGATAAGAGAAAAATACAAATCATGGACCTAGAAAGAGTTGTGGATATTTTTGTTTCATCGAGTCTTCTCGCTCCCAAGTGAATTCCGGTCCTCGCTTGGCATTCCAGCGAACCTTCACCAATGGGATGCGACTCTGTTTCGTACGTTTGACTTCTCGATCCATGATTTCGTTTGGTTCTTCCACAAAGTTGAGGTTTTCATCGATCTCAATCTCGTCTAATGGAATCACTAGGGTTTCATCGGATAAGCACTTCTTGAGGTTTGAAACATGAAAGACGGGATGGATGCTACTAAGTTCGTGAGGTAAATGAAGTTTATAGGCTACCGGACCAACTCTGGCGATGATTTCAAAAGGTCCAATGTACCTCGGATTAAGTTTCCCACGTTTACCGAAACGTACAGTGCCTTTCCAGGGCGAGACCTTCAACAGAACACGGTCCCCAACCTGGAATTCTAGTGGTTTCCGACGATTATCAGCGTAACTCTTCTGACGATCGCGCGAGGCCTTTAGTCGTTCACGGATTTGGATAATTTTCTCAGTGGTTTCACGGATGATCTCAGGACCAGTAAGTGCGCTGTCGGGGACTCGACTCTTGGCTAACTGTGTATCTCCTACCTCGGCCTAGCACAGAGGGGATCTACACTTGCGACCGTATAGGGCTTCGAACGGGGCAGCCCTAATGCTGGTGTGGTAACTATTGTTGTACGAGAATTCGATCAAAGGTAGATGTGCGTCCCACGACTTTCCAAAGTCAATGACACATGCCCTAAGCATGTCCTCCAGGGTTTGAATTGTTCTCTCGCTTTGACCGTCGGTCTGAGGATGGTATGCCGTGCTCATATCTATTTTGGTTCCAAGGGCTTTCTGAAGAGACTGCCAAAATTGGGAAGTAAACCTGCTATCTCGATCAGAGATAATGGATACAGGTACACCGTGTAGTCGGACTACCTCTTGAATATATATCCGTGCAAGTCTTTCCATCTTGTATGATTCTTTGATTGGAACGAAGTGAGCTGATTTTGTTAAACGATCGACAATCACCCAAATGGTATCATACCCACCTGAGCACTTGGGTAGTTTGGTGATGAAATCCATGGTGATCATCTCCCATTTCCATTCAGGTATCTCAGGTTGCTGGAGCAGACCCGAGGGTTTCTGATGTTCAACTTTTACCTTGGCGCAAGTCAGACACTTGCCCACAAATGAAGCTATCTCAGCCTTCATATTTGGCCACCAATATTGTTTCTTGAGATCTAAGTACATCTTGTCAGAGCCCGGATGAACAGAGTATCTGGTTCTGTGTGCCTCCTCCATGACTAACTCTCTAAATCCTCCGGACTTGGGAATCCAGATCCGATCCATGAAACAATGGACTCCATCGCTTCAGATCTCAAGTTTCTTTTCCATTCCTCTCAAAACTTCAGTTGTCATGTTCTCGGGTTTCAGGGCTTCTAACTGAGCTTCTCGGATTTGCATGGGTAGGTTGGAATGGATGGTTATCGACTGGCTCTTCACCTTGTTGCTGGTACTCTCCTTTCGGCTAAGGGCATCTGCTACCACATTGGCCTTGCCGGGATGGTAACGGATTTCACACTCATAATCACTGAGTAATTCAACCCATCGCCTTTGTCTCATGTTCAAGTCTTTTTGGTCAAGGATATGTTGCAGGCTCTTATGGTCGGTGAAGATCGTGCACTTGGTTCCGTAAAGGTAATGCCTCCAAATCTTCAATGCAAAAACTACGGCTCCTAGCTCCAAATCGTGTGTGGTATAGTTGACCTCGTGTGTTTTCAACTGCCTAGAGGCATAAGCAATTACCTTTCCTCTTTGCATAAGCACATAGCCTAAACCTTGAGTAGACGCATCGCAGTAGACAACAAAGTCCTCTGTCCCTTCAGGTAGGGACAGGACAGGTGCGCTGCACAAGGCTTTCTTCAATGTCTGAAATGCGGTTTCTTGTTTATCACTCCAACAAAAGGGTACACCTTTCTGTGTTAGAGTGGTTAGAGGTTTGGCGATTCTGGAAAAGTTTTGGATGAACCTTCGATAATAGCCAGCGAGACCCAAGAATTGTCGGATTTCTGTGGGTGTCTTCGGTGCTGACCAATTCTCTATTGCCTTAATCTTGGAAGGATCAACATGAATACCCTCCTCACTTACCACATGACCAAGGAAAGTTACCTTCCGTATCCAAAACTCACATTTTGTAAACTTCGCGTATAACTTCTCGGATCGAAGGGTCTCCAACACTAGCCTTAAGTGTTGTTTGTGGTCTTCTTCACTTCGGGAATAGACGAGTATGTCATCGATGAATACTATGAAAAACTTATCCAAATAAGGACGACACACCCGGTTCATCAGATCCATAAACACCGCCGGTGCGTTGGTTAAACCGAAGGGCATCACTACGAACTCGTAGTGTCCATATCGAGTCCTGAAAGTTGTTTTGGGTACATCACTTTCATGAACTCGCAACTGATGGTACCCTGACCGAAGGTCTATCTTAGAGAAGTAACTGGCTCCCTGGAGTTGATCAAAAAGGTCATCTATTCGTGGAAGAGGATATCGGTTTTTGACAGTCAACCTGTTTAGCTCACGATAATCAATACACATACGAAAGGATCCATCCTTCTTCTTGACAAACAAAACCGGGGCTCCCCAGGGTGAGGAACTCGGTCTAATGAATCCTTTGTTAAGCAACTCGTTAAGTTGACTGGATAACTCCTGCATCTCTGCTGGAGCTAAGCGATATGGAGACTTCGCTACAGGAGTAGCCCCAGGAATTAGGTCAATACGGAACTTGACCTGACGTTCGGGAGGAATTCCTGGAAGCTCTTTGGGAAACACATCAGGAAAATTATAGACCTCGAGGATGCTCGCGAGGTCTTTAACTTCTTGTTTCTCATTGATTACATGGGCTAAGAATGCAATACACTCCTTTCGCAGGAGTTTCTGAGCTTTGATGCAGGAAATGATACGAAGGTTGGAACCGAGTTTATCGGCATAGATTACTAGAGTTTGACCCGAAGGAAGGTTAAGACGGATGGCTTTTTCGAAGCAGAGGATATCTGCATGATTGGGACTCAACCAATCCATGCCAATAATGACGTCAAAGCTCTTTATGGATACGGGCATAAGATCGATAGGAAATGAATGGTCGTTTAAGGTAAGAATGCAATCTACGAATACCTCACTCGCACTTTCTTTCTCTCCGTTTGCCATTTCGACGGTAAAAATTTCAGTTAGAGGTTGGGAATCATGTTTTAGGTTATGTTTGAATGCATGACTAATAAAACTTCTTTCAGCGCCCGAATCGAAAAGAATATTAGCATACGAGTTGTCGAGAAGAAACGTACCCGAGACAACATTGGGATCGGCGACTGCTTCTTCCCGTCCCATAGCGAGGACCCTTCCTGTGTTGCCAACAGTAATCTTCTTGGGGCAGTTCCTTTTAAAGTGCCCGACTTCACCACAGTTATAACAGGCTTGACCAACGCCTGTTCCAGAAGATTGATTTGCTGATTGAGTCGGAGCCTTGCAGTATCGAACAGTGTGCCCCTTCTTACCACAATTGGTACAGGATAGTTCTCGACAGGGACCAGGGTTGTGGTGATACTTCCATTTTTCGCAAAGAGGGAGGTTACCGACATATCGGCTGGTAGGAGTTGATGCTGTGGATCCCACAACAGAAGCAGCAGCTATGGGGGTAGTAGCAGCATGAACTGCTACTGTTTGTTGTCTTTTGGAGGAGCCTTGGGAAGATTGACCTTTCTTCTTCTTCCAGAATTTTCTTTTCTCACCACTGCTTTTGGTCGACTCAGGAGTAGCAGTGGTGGCTTCCTCAACATCATCACTGTGATGAATTATAGCTTGGGCTAAAGTCTTAGCACTATCATAAGTATCTGGGCGAGCAGCTAAGACATGACCTTTGGTCGGATTGGTTAACCCCCAAATAAACCTCTCGATCTTTTTGCTTTCAGGGGTGACTAGTCCAGGGCAGAGAAGGGCAAGATCATCAAATCGAGAAGTGTAGGCAGTAATATTGGAACCTTTCATCTTCAGGTTCCAGAGCTCGTGCTCTAGCTTCTGCATTTCGCCTCTGGGACAATATTCAGCAAGGAGGAGTTCTTTCATAGTCTCCCAGCCCATGGCATTGGCTACAGGGAGAGTTAAAGATTTGACTCGGCCATTCCACCAAGTCAATGCTTTATCAAGGAAGGTACAAGCTGCGAACTTGACCTTATCGGACTCATCACAGGCACAAATTTCGAAGATGGATTCGATTCTCTCGAACCATCGGGATAATGAAATGACACCACCAGTGCCATTGAAGAAAGAAGGCTTCGCATTCATGAAGTCCTTATAGGAACCCTCCTTACGGCGTTCCTGATTACCATCTTGACTTTGATTACTACCTCCTGAACCACCGGTATTTAGCTGAGACATGGCAGCTGCCACCGCGGCGGTAACAGCTGTTTGAAATAACACGGGATCGATTTAAGGAGGAGGTGGCGGAGGATTGTTGGAGCTGGGTCTCTTCCTGGGAGGCATCTTGATCTAATAAGATCAATAAAGAGAGAGGATGATAAGTCCTCTGAATCGAGAGATATGACAGGTATTAATTCCAATTAAGCGGTAAAGCAGGAAAGAGTTATTGAAGCAAGTATACTATCGCTAACAGAATGATCGGGGGTCTATACATGTACGATTATTCGAGAAATACTCCCATAGTATTTCATGGTTTGTTACGATACTGTCTCGATGTTTGTGGTATTAGGGTAAGTTTTAGGCATGCCATGTACCACAATCACTCCCAGGCACATGTTGGCCGTGTCTCGAATGAATATAGTTGGCTAGGCTATATTGACCCTAGACACGACTACATAACTGCCCAGGTTTAACTGCAATACACAACACCCATTTACTTATGTTTTGTTCTACTTATAGATACGAATCTCGACGGTTCGGTATACTTGTATATTTTTGAAAATACTTGTAGTCTGATGATACTTTTATTTCAGAGCACTTAGGCCCCTTTAGTGTTTATAGTTTTATACCATGTAAGGTTTGGTATACTTTATTTACTATAAACAAGGGCTCTGATACCAATCTGTCACACCCCGAAAACCGTAGGCGGAAACATTTCCGGGGTTGACTCCACGTTGAGTATCAAATCCAATGTACATAGTAAGTAAAGTGAAACAAACATTACATTACATATTAAAAGTTTTACAATTTGTTTCAAAAGACACAGTTTATACAGTTGTGATACATAATATAGATATAAACAAAATGAACGGGCCTTGCACGCACACGATCCTGAACCAAGTAAGTCTTCGGGTACCTGTACTATCGTTGACCTGAGAACACAAGCAGTTTGAAAATCAGCATAACGCTGGTGAGTTCATAAGTAGTTTTGTTTTGTGAAAAATGTTTATGTTTCCTTTCTGTTTCTGAAAATGTAACACATGCCAAGAAAATCCCATATTTTCTTAAAAGTTGGTTATTGTATCACAAAACTAGAGTATAGTTTGGTTATCCAAATCATTGTTTTATTTCTTTAATGTATCAGTGCATTCCCAGGAAAGTCCCATACTTTCCTGAAGGGTAGTTATTGTAAAAGATGTAATGTTATTCAGTTGGTTACACTTTTCTGGTTATATGTATGTTACCCAGGAATGCCCCATGCTTTCCTGTATGTTGGTTTTCAATGTAAAAGATGTATTCTGTTAGACCTGATTGTGTACAAGATTTCCTAGGAAGGTCCCATACCTTCCTGAATGTTGGTTATCTTTTGTAAAAGATGTAAACTGAATCCAGGTTATCTGTAAAATGTAGTATGTGGTTCATTATTACTATAAGTAAATCTCTGTTATCCTAGTTGCGAGTTCCATAACCATACTAAAGACTGAACCTGTGGCAATAAGTAGTCCACAACCTTGTGGCAATAAGTAGTCCACAATCCTTATGACTTTCGTCACCCTTGAACCATTTTGGTTCGGCTGTAGCTAGCAGCCGGGTGTGGGGTAGTCAGCCCCGTATAGATCTATACACTCAAGTCACGCTCTCTAAATCCCAGAGATTCTGGTTATGGGTGTAGTCCTCCACTCGCGTATCTCTGTGGAGTGTACGACGAGGACGTCTCACCAATCATACGGAATAACAAATTTACTAGTACAAATAGGATAATCCTCCATTCGCGTATCTCTGTGGAATGTTACCGAGGACAAGACAGTATACGAATTATATTGTTCATATGTTATAATGTCATGCTTTTAACTGATAAAATGTAGAAACCATTTGTGAAATATATAAAACATAACCGTTTATAAAATCCATTTCACAATAAAATGTTTAAGTGAAATGTATGTTCTACTGGTTATCAGTTACGTATATCAGTATTAAAAGCATATGGAATGTGAAACATACACACACGAAAATAAGTTTTGAGTACAAGAAAACCCTTGTACTTTGCTTGTGTTCCCCCCCTGAAAACAGTGAAAAACAGTGAAAAAGGTAGGTGTATGAACTCACCGGACTCGGAAACGTGTCGGTTTTGGATACTAGACGTTGGTTCGGGGTTTGATTACTCGCGATGTCCCTATGTAAAATGAAATAATGTCCATATATATACAATTAGGGATACATTCACTAATCATATGGAACATTACACTCCAACGAGGTTAAACACCTCAAAATGAGCGTTTGGAGTGACCCGGGTGACATCTTCGGACGTGTAATGGCACTAGGGACTTGGGACTTGAGTTTACTCTCCATAAGTAAACATTTAAATGAGTTTACAACCACAAAACACACCCACACATGAGTTTACGGCCGTAAACTCATGTTGGTGTGATTTTGATGGTGTAAGGGCTTAAATGGACATGGGGATTGCTAGAATGGATTATCTAAAATGCCTTGGAACACTTGGAATGAATTTACAACATTTAAAAAGGGAGTTTACGGCCACACTCTTAGAGTTTACGGTCGTAAACTCACCTATGGCCTAGGAAAATTGATTTGAGCTTCATAGGATAATCACATGTGATTCTAACTAATTTTCCAAGCCTTGTTATGAATTTAGAACATCATTTAACACATTTATTGGAGTTTATGGCCTAGAGGTATGTTCTAAGGCCGTAAACTCTCCTTTACCCATGAAAAAGATAGTTTTTGATGCTTAAAACAATCACATGTGATTCTAGAAATTTATACAAGCCATTTGAGTGTATTTGATGCATCATTAACATGGTTTTATGAGTTTACGGCCAAGGGTATGCTCTTAGGCCGTAAACTCCTATAAATGACACTTTTGATATGTTTCAAACCCTTAAACTATTTTTAGATGCATCTAGATTTTACTACAAGGCCATTGGTTGAGTTTCAAGGCATTTGGACATGTTTAAAGGCACTAAATCCCCTTTTAAGTGGAGTTTACGGCCCAAGAATATGACTTGGCCGTAAACTCACTTTTGTCCCTCATAAATTATGTTTAAGGTGTTTAGATGCTAAAACCAATGTCCCACAAGTCATATCTAAGTCCCAACTATGATTTGGAAGGGTTAATTGGCTCAAAAACCCTTTGAATATGAGTTTACGGCCCAAGAATGTGTCTTGGCCATAAACTCACTTTTGTCACTTAAAATCAAGGTTTTAATTGTTGTAATTCCCTTCCATTAAGTCATTAAGCCATTACTAATGTCTAACATTGCTTAGGAGAGGGTTTTAGGGCTTAAAAACCCCATTGATAGGAGTTTACGGCCCAAGCTAGTTCCTTGGCCGTAAACTCATGTTCTTGGTCCCAAATCACAAACTAAACACTAAATTGAAGGCTAAAGAGGTTGAATAACAAGTTAGGGGAGTTACCTCTTTGATTTCAAGCCTTAATTCTTTGTTTTGGACCTTGATTTTGAGTTGAGGAGAGAGGTTGTGAAAGTTTAGTGAGAAATTGGCCAAAGGCTTCAAATGAAGTCTTAAAACACTTTATATAGTGTTCGGGAATTGGACACGACGGAATTTTACCCGTTACTGACGTTAAGTGAGGCTTTTGGTCATACCCGACCCAATTTGTCGTGACTCGATATGGCCGATTCTATAATTATCCCGATCGCTAAAGTGGGGTGTTAAAGTGATTTCTAAACGTATTAAGACACCCATTAAGTCATTTTAGGTCAATATAAACTAATGACTTAATAAAATGGCGAAATTGGAAACGAAATTAAAAATGACGTTTGGTTGATCGGATTGGATTACAAGTTGCGGTACAAGAAGTGACATGAAATTTCGGGTTGTTACAATATCTATTGCCAACTCCTCATCAAAGTTCACTTTTAACTTTAGCAAATGGTCCACAAACCTTTGCATTTTCTGTAAGTGGCCCGTGATGGACTCTCCCTCCTTCATCTTAGTTGTTATCATAGAGGTGATGATTTCATACTTCTCTTGGTGAGCACTCCGATGGTATCTTTCCATCAGGTTCTGGTGCATCTCAAAAGGGTAGAAGTCCTCATAGGACTTTTGGAGCTCTGCTGTCATGGTAGCCAACATGATGCAAGACACCTTAGTGGCATCTTTCTCAGGGGTAGTGTACTCAGCAATCTCCTCAGGACTAGCAGAAGACTCATCAATAATCTTGAGCTCCTTATCAAGGAAATATTCCTTGTCCTCATAGTGAGTGACCATCCTGATGTTCCTAATCTAGTCATTGAAATTAGTTCCATCAAAGATGACTCTCCCACAAAGAATCATGAGAGAGAAGGAGCCTGTGGGGTTTGATTCAGAAGCATTGTTGGAAGACATCTGAAAAAGAAAGACATAGTTTAGATTAGATGAGAGTCCTAAATGCAAAATATTTGAAGGTAGGTAAATGACGATTTACCAATGTAACACCGTAAAATTTCCAAAACAATTTTTTGCATTTATGAAAACATAATTCATTTGTAAACCATAAAAACATCATTGTTTTTAAACTCAATGTATAACATATAACAATATCCCAAGATCTCGTATCATAAAATCCTGTGTGTGTACTGATCAAGCCAGCGCCTTCCCGCGATCCTCACTAGTACCTGAAACACATAACACACAACACTGTAAGCACAAAGCTTAGTGAGTTCCCCAAAATACCACATACAATACATATTAGCCACTCGAGGCTATAACTCTATGGGTCCGTGCACCCAAACTCTGTGAACCCTCAGGTTCTAACTCTGATAAACATGCACAGCATAAATCACATAAAAGAATGCAGTGCAACACATAACACATATATATAGCATACAAACACTACATCCCATAACTCTATTTACCCACTCAAGGTAATGTATAGTGAGAAGACTCACCTCGCGTATCTCGGTAACTCGTAAATCCCTGAAAGCACTAGTGCTCGATCTCCCGAGCTATAGTCCTCCTATAACACAATACATCTCTAATTAACACTTTCCCAACTAAGGTTGACTAACCTATCAAGTCAACATCGGTCAACTCTAGTCAACGGTCAACTCAACTCGCCGAGTCTGGCGTGGACTCGCCGAGTCTCTACGGGGACCCGATTCCTCTGAGTCCCTTCCGATTCACCGAGTCACTCACCCGACTCGGTTACTCAACCCCTGGTTCGAAATCACTGATCAACCCGCACCAACTCGTCGAGTCTAGCACTGGACTCGGCGAGTGCATTCCATGCACAACCCCAAACGACCTTCTGAGGTCAGATCTGTTCCACTAACTCATAGATCCAGTCGTTTCAAGCTTATTTATCACGTAAAGTTCATGTCTTGGCGCTCATAACACACCTAATGACTCATAAATGGTGGTTTGACCTCAAGCACAAAGATCCTAAACCAAAACCTCCATGGATTCATTAAAAAGCTTGGACAAAGGGACACTCTAGACCTCCAAGGGTCTAGATCCATAACCTAACTCGCTTAAGGGACCAGGGGAGCACTAGATCTAGCCACAAAAGGGCTCAATAAGCCCTAAATCAACATGATCATCACCTAAACAGAAAAGGGATCGACATGATGTTCTGGACATTAGATCTTCAGGAAGTGGATCCTCTTGCTTCCTCTTGGCTAAAACTCCCCTTCCCTTGCTAAACAACACCTCCAATGGTTGATAATGGCTCCTTCTCTCACTCCACACGCTCAATATGCACTAGGGTTTCGCTCTGGGGGCTGGTGAGCACAAATGACGGCCATAAGGCTCTTTAAATAGGCCCCAAACCCGAGAAATTAGGGTTTCATTAAACAGAACTGACTCGCCGAGTTCACCATTGCGACTCATCGAGTAGGGTCATTAGTCCGGATGAGAAATCGCGTCTCTACTCGGCGAGTCTGCGCACCAACTCGCCGACTTCTTCCTCAAAACTCAAAATAAAAAGAATAAATATAATACCTGAAATTTCTGGATGTTACAATTCTCCTCCACTTGAGTCCTACTTCGCCCCCGAAGTCTCAACCCTGAAATAGCTCCGGATGCTGCACCCGCATCTCACGCTCCGATTCCCAAGTCAACTCGGATCCTTTCCGATGTTGCCACTGAACCTGTACCAGCGGCACCTCCGTGTTCCTCAGAACCTTGATCTTCCGATCCACAATCGCAACTGGTCTCTCTGCGTAATTCAGGCTCGCATCCACCTGAATGTCCTCTAACGGCACTACCGCCGTCTCGTCAGCTATACAACTGAGACACATGGAAGGTATTATGAATCCGCTCCAATTCCACATGTAGCTCCAAGCGATATGCTACATTGCCCACCCTCGCGATCACTCTAAATGGTCCAATAAACCGGGGCCCTAGCTTGCCCCTCTTCCTGAATCGAATCACTCCTTTCCAAGGAGATACCTTCAGGAGAACATAATCACCAACCTGGAACTCGAGCTCGGATTGCCACCTATCCGCATAACTCTTCTGGCGGCTCTGAGCGATCAACAATCTCTGCCTGACCTGTTGTATCTACTCTGTCGTCTGTAGCACAATCTCCGTACTACCCATAACACGCTGCCCAACCTCTCCCCAGCAAATGAGGGTCCGATACCTCCTCCCATACAACAACTTAAAGGGTGGCATACCAATGCTCGAGTGATGGCTGTTGTTGTAGGAAAACTCTGTCAAGGGAAAATACATGTCCCAACTCCCCCCGTAGTCCAACACACATGCCCGGAGCATGTCCTCGAGCATCTGAATCTTCCGCTCACTCTGTCCGTCAGTGTGGGGGTGATATGCAGTACTAAAATGCAGCCTAGTACCCAGCTCCTCGTGAAACTTCTTCCAGAATCTGGAAGTGAAACGCACATCTTGGTCTGAAACAATCGAAATCGGCACTCCATGTCGTGATACCACTTCCCTCACGTACATCTCTGCTAATTTCTGTCACACCCCAAAACCACGAACGGCAGAAACGTTTAGGGGTGGAGGACGTCATGTACAGTATCACAACAGTGTAATATAATAAACAAGCAACAACATCATCCATTGCATTATAAGTAAAGTTTTAACACATGTGTGTTCTTTCATTGTAGTAAGACACCAAAAATATACAATCAAAATAAAAGACGAGACTTGTTTGCTCCGTCTTCTCAAAACCTGGCCTCCGTACCTGTCTACTGATGACCTGAGAATACAAGTTATTTTGAAAGAGAGTATCAGCTTTAAAGCTGGTGAATTCATAAGTATTTAAGTGTCATTGCCTTGCTTACTGAAAGCTGTTTTAAAGGTCATGCAAACCTTTAAAGGTAAATGTTGATGTAAGTATGAAAAACCCTAGAAAACCCCTTATTTTCTATCAGTGTGAGATGTAGTCTTCTACCAAGACCCGAATGTGTTGTTATGACAATGTAGTCTTCTACCAAGACCTGAATGTGTTGTAAGTAAAATGATAGTTTTTCCTTTAATTGTTTAGTACTAAAGTACTTATTCAAACTCATCGTTTATGTGAAAGTATCACAAAATAAAGTAAACAGAAAAATGTACTACTGTAAGTGTTGTCACTAGGTACTAGGACTAACACAACATCGCATTAAGCGAAATATGTAACCTAATGAACATCCGAAGATTGTCCAGAAAAGTATTAATGTAAGTGTCATCGCTGGGTATTAGGAGTAACACATCATCGCAATAAGAGAAAGGTATAACCTTATGAACAATCGAAGATTGTCCACTTGTCCTCTGTAGCAGCAGTAGGTGGGTGGAGGGGTTAGCCCCGGTTATCGATCTTCCTAGTATAAGTAGTAACCGTAGGCATCCGTAGATGTTCATCACCCACTGTTGCTAACAGATGGGTTCCGGAATGGTTAGTCTCGTCCATATATCCCGAGGTACTAGGGATAGGGGCCCATCTAGGTATCCCGAGGTACTAGGGATAGGGTCTTGTCTAGATATCCCGAGGTACTAGGGATATGCAGGAAGATTTACACAGAAGGTACTAATAAATCATCCTCGCAATTCAAGATACAAGTATTCATGTTAATGTACACAGTTAAGTGTATCTACGTAAAGGTACTCATGTAATGCGTTCATGTAAGCGTGTTCATGTATCATGTAAGTATATGTAAACGTACTCATGTATCATGTAATCAAATGTAAATGTACTCATGTATCAGGTAATGTACTGGTATAGACTCATGAATGAACTGACTCTTGTGTGATTCCTTGTAATAGGAATTATGTTTGATATCTCCAAATTATCCCTATGATAATTTACTGGAAGGTAATTGGTTGTTCAATTAAGTTTATACACTCTTACTACTCAAGGGTGTGAGAAACTAAATGAAAGTTGTAAACTATAACATCAATACATATATAAGAATATAAGTGTACATGCATAGTTTAGTTCAAGAATGTAAAATGGTTTTGTAAGACATCTTATGGGTTTTGAAAAATAATTAACAATGACTTGATGTCATTTTTAATATACATTTCAAAGGTAAAACATTTGATAACAATGTGTTTTTAAGATTTAAAACCATTTCATGCATCACATTTTGTAGTATGTGAAATCTGTTAAATGACAAACACAGTTATAAAATACATATCAATGATTTTAATAACATGTTTGTTTCTACTTGTATCCCCCCCCCCTTTAAAGCATTTAAAATCATTTAAAACATTGATTAGGGGTATGAACTCACCTGTAGTTGGTGATTGGGATGAACTGAACGGTATAGGATTGCTAGGTGTCAAGCGAGGACTTGTACACACACTACGATCCTAATGAACATATAATCACACATATATGCACTCAATTAGTCTCAAATCACTAATTGATAATGTTAAGACATCCTAGACATAATAACCACTTTATATAAGTGTTTTAAGCCCTAAGGATTGCATCTAAGCTATTGTGGGACAAGGTACTTGTGTTTAGGGTTCCAAAGGACCCTATATGTGAGTTTACTCCCCATATACCATCACACATGTAGTTTACGGTTGTAAACTCTTGAGTTTACGGCCGTAAACTCCCAACCATGGGGTATTTGTGTGTTTTAAAGTTCCAAATGATTCCTAGAATTATTCCAACTTGGTGGTTCAATTCTTGAAAGGGTTTAAGGTCTAGAAACACTCCATTTAGGAGTTTAAGGCCCTAAGGCCATTTCCTTTGGAGTTTATGGCTGTAAACTCCCTTGGAATGGTGTTCTTGTTGTTTTCAAGTCTCAAGCATAGGTGGTATAAGTTATAGGCTTGTATTCCAAGCATATGAAGACATTAGGCACACTTTGGTGCCATTCTTTCATGTTTACGGCCCAAGAACAAAGTCTTGGCCGTAAACTCACTTTGATAAGTGATTTTGATGTGTTTAAGGCCTTATATTAAATGGGAACTAGTGTTGATAAAAGTCTTAAAGCTTTAGGTGCCTTAAAACACCATTTTGAGTTTGAAAAGGGAGTTTACGGCCTAAGAAACTCTTTGGCCGTGAACTCCCAAACTTGGGTGATTCTTGGTTGTTTTTGTTGGATTAATGTCTAAGTCCATAACTATAATTGGTAAGACTTGACTCGACCCGGCATGGTCCATTTGGGTTGCATAGCATCATGCACTTGGATAGACTATAATGAGAGAAATAAGACACTTATGGTTATTAATATATTATAAGTCCTAGTATATTAATAATAAGAATAATAAGATTATCTAATTAGTATTGATCAAGAATTAATCTAGGATTAATTAAGTGATCAAAAGAAGACTTATTAAATATATGGGTTGATTGTGTAAATCATCCATACTTGTATAGTGGGCTAATGCTCCATGGATAATCAAGTTGGGCTAAAACCCATAGGATGGTCCATGGATGCTCCATGGTGTATTTGTACCCATGGATCATGGAAATGAAAGGCCATGTCAATTAGGGTTTACATGGTGTAACCCTAACTATATAAGCATCTTATTCTTGACCAAAATCGGCCACTAGTGTGTGGTGTAAAAGGGCTAGCCGATTTCATGAGTGTAGAATTCTCTCAAGTTATTCTAAGTGTTTTGGTGTATTGTGATTCCACTTGAGGCTTCCACACTATTGGGGCTAAGCTCTTAAAGCTTGAAGACATCAAGCTACATCAAAAGGTATGTATTCTATCTTGTTACATTAATTGATTTGTATGCTAGATTAGGATAATACCTTGGAAGTTCTTATTTGCATGTATAATAGAGAAAACATAGATCCAAGGTATTTAGGGTTGCATGTACACTTAGGAGTGTTAGAATGCTCAAAACCCAACAGTGGTATCAGAGCCTAGGCTTGTTTTCTATTATACTTGATGCAAATTGCTGAAAAATGCTGAAAAACTCGATTTTCTAGCTTTCTGGGCACTGGACTCGCCGAGTCCACTGATGAACTCGCCGAGTCCATGAGTAAAATCATCCTACTCGCCGAGTAGGTTCATGCACTCGCCGAGTAGGAGCCCCAGACAGCATATTTTCGAGGTTTTTGGCTAGAAATGGACTAGGAACATTACCCTAAGTTGTTTTTGAACTTGTAAACTTGTTTTTGATATGGTAATGTTCATGCTAATCCATTTTCAAAGATAATTGTTAATAGATTCATGTTTTGTATTAGTTTAAGGTTTAGACTAATTACATGAAAAAGGTTGATTTGAATTATCTTATTCTTATGAGTTGCTTAGATTAATAGATAAGTTGAGTGAAATAGATGTTTTCAATCCAAATTAATCTAAGAGTTGATTCTAAAATGTGTTTGTGTAACTTGTCCTCAAGTTATATGAAAAGTCACATTTAAGTTTCATAAAACTCATAAAAGTTGGCAATGGTTACAAAAGATGAAGAGTCTTGTCCTTAAGTTATGGAGGTTCAAGAGTCACTTCATTAAGTAATAAGATATGTAACCATAATTAAATCCATAAGTTATAAAATAAAGAAAGTTAATTATTTTATTAGTTTAAAGTCTTCCATAACTTGTCCTCAAGTTATGGAACTTGAAGAGTTTTTGGATTAAAACTACTTTAAACACATAAGTTATGGAATTAATTAGCTTTGAATAGTTTCAAAACTTGCCCTCAAGTTTTGGAATTTGTAAAGTTTTCTCTTATGAATACTTTAATTCCAAGTTAGCCTTAGAATTTTAAAGAGTTAAAATTCAACCCTTATACTTTATAATATTATAAGATAATAATATATATATATATATATGTATAAGAGTAAAGTCAGTCTTACCGCTAGTACGCCTCATTCACGAAGCCGGTCTATAAGGTGGGTATAAGGTTGTTGCTTATAAAATGGCAACTTAATGGGTGTCCACTCTCACCCACCGCTTGCTTGACCGGTGGAGGGTCGTTAGCCGAACGGGTTTGACAGGACTATAATTCTCCCTTCATTAAAAGTATTAATGATAAATACTAAGTAACTAAACTCTTAATAAATACCCAATCTTAGTTACTTAGGAAAAAGTGAATAAGGCGCTAATCCATGAAATTACACTTTGCACTTTGTTTAAGTCGG
This sequence comes from Lactuca sativa, assembly GCF_002870075.4. Taxonomy (NCBI): domain Eukaryota; kingdom Viridiplantae; phylum Streptophyta; class Magnoliopsida; order Asterales; family Asteraceae; genus Lactuca; species Lactuca sativa. Next base: position 248,355,307 of record NC_056625.2, read on the forward strand.
TTAGTGGAGCGTGTGTGGTTAATCGGCACACTAACTCGTATTTAACAAGGTAGGCAAAGGGTAACTTAATGTTTATCATAGTATCGATGGAGCGTGTATGGTTAACCGGCACATCGATTAAGGGGTAAACACTTAAGGGTACCAAGTAATTTGCATGGTTACTTCACACCTTGTTTTGTGATCCTCAGCATCCCAGTCACAAAACCTGAAGGGCACACTCGAGATTGAAACATGCCATTGAACAGTTCAATGAATCTCAAAGATCTAGGAGTTTCAAATCCAATTAAAACCTAATAATACATTTCGTTTATCTTGGTGGAAATTGGTGAATCGTCATTCACCTACCTTCAAATATTTTATAGCTTGGATTACGGCATACCTCTTCTAAGTTATAAAATAGTTTGTTGGGTCCTAGCCTTAATATTTCATATTGGGTGTCATATTAAGGACTTTAAATCAACTATCTTGAATATCTCCCAAAAGATGTCTGGTTTAGACACCTATGATCTTCCCAAATCTCTTGAAACAAGGTTTCCTAATGAAGATGATGTCCCATGGATATCATACTTCTTTCTCCTCCTCCAATTATTCTCCCTAACCCACAAGTTCTTGAAAAAGTTTAAGGTCACTTCTTGGAGATGTACTCACATATTGACAAGCCGGGAGAGTTGGGTGTCAAAGTCTTGAGAAAGTTGGTGGTTCAACTACTTTCTAAGTCACATAGTGAGTTCCTTTGGGACACCTATGAAATAGACTATGACAAGACCCTTAATGATCTTATCTACTTGCTAAGATCAACTTCCTTAAAACTTGATGGACATTGACAATGATGACATTGGATATCTAGTAAAGCATTCTCTTCCCAATGGAAAGGGATCGGCCATAGTCAACTCAGTTGACCAAATGGTAAAGAGAAAAGCTAAGTCTGTGATAGTCTCGTGTACCATTATCAAAGGGTCCATATGTTTATATCGCCAAAGAAAGGGGCATTGGTTGCGAAGCTGCCAGATTTACCTAAGGATGTTAAAGTCAATAAGTTTGACTCTACTTCAGGTAAAGTCCACTATCTAACTCTGTTAAGTTTCTATTCTGAGATTATTGATACATGATGTGACTGGGTCACATGGTGATGTTTTAAGAATCAAAGGAAAAAAAAAGTGAAGAAACTTAAAGAAAGAATACGTTGAATCTGATCGCGTGGATGGATTTCTATCGCGTAGTTTGAAGATCGGATTCTTGAGCTACTTCTTAGGAGTTATGAGATATTGCTTAGGAATAGATAACAACAAGTTTTCATATGGATTGTAAGGATAGTTTTTCCGCAAAGTTTTAAAATAAAAAGAAAATTTTTGATTTTATTTATTTTAAAATATCCTTACAATGGCATTTGAGGAAAAATTGTTGCTTATATGATTCCATTAATAGCAAGAGTGGAAATATGAAATTGATTCTTTCATTTGTGGTAATGTCAAAATTTACCAAATAAGGAAAGATTCTCATCACCCAAGTTTCAATTGGACCGGAACTTGGAATCATGCAAGTTGTATAGCATGATGAATGAGAACTTTCAAGTATTGGAAAATTAAGACTAATTACTTGTTCACATGGATGTGTGAGTCAAGTAAAGGACTAAGGGATCGAGTACACATTCTTGTGCACTAATTAAGTCCACCACAAAAGATTGATAAGACTATTCGTCATAGTTTACTAAAGCTCAGCAGATATGGTTATACTTACAAGCTTAAGTGTAATTCTGAGACATTGGAAAAGGTTCCAATGTATGACAGAGCGAATAAGAAGAATCAACTTAGGCAGAAAGATAAAAGTTTCTCAAATCTGAAAAGATGGGAGAGTACTTTAGTATAAGTTTTTTGTGATCATCTTAATGATTAAGAAACCATAGCACAATTATTTCTCTAAGGAAATCTTAGTGCATTCTTATGACTAAGAAGAGGAACTTGAATTGTTGAAATGGTTAAATCAAGAAGATGAGTCATACTTCGTTCCAAAACAAGTCTTAGAGTCATACTCCAAGATTGTAACTTGAGTGACATGTCTTAAAGAAGGTTTAAAACACTTGTCAAATGTAAGAGTAAAAGTTTTCTACTCTTGTACATTTGAAATTGGTAAGTTGTGATGTTTTGGATAAAACAAAGACCAACTAAGGCCAATTGTGTGAAGTGTTTGTCTTGATTAGAATCCACACTATCTCTTGGATGTTTGACAAGGTAGTCTTATAGGTCAAGAGGACAGTGGGATTCTTAAAGGTCTTGAAAGTCTCAAGAACTAATCAAGAATAGAACCTGAAGTTCTTCACTGGCACACGACTTGAGGTTAATAACCTATCGTGTTGACTTATTCTATGCCCATTCCAGTTAAAGTTGGCTTTGCATATGAGTTCTTAGAGTTCTCAATTGGTTGCACAACAACTTGGAAGCAATGGCAGGCCCTTGAGCTGCCAGGTGGCAAGAAATTAAGATTGAGTTCAGTCCATATTAGTTTGGATTTGTCATTATCCTTGTCTTGTGACTATGGTTTTGATAATTCACATGGATAAGAACACATACACCATATAAATCTAAGTGTCATAAGGTTTCTCTCCGATTCATGAAAATGATGGTGAGGAAACACTTTCACTAAGTAGATTTTATCTAGATAGCAATTGTGATATTTGCATTCTCAAAGTCGTTAGTGGAGCGTGTGTGGTTTACCGGCACACTAACCTGGACTTGTGAGAAGTGGCAAAAAGGTCTAAACATTATGATTACGGCATCCCTCTTCATAATTGTTTAGATACACAAGTGTGCTATCTAAGGGAAGGTGTATGATTTCTGAGTACATGTCAAAGCTAGTGGGAGCATAAGTGTTATGCTAATAATCATCGTGTTAGTGGGAGCATGATAATTATGATAAGTATTGCAAGCTAGCAATGTTAATTATAGAAAACAAAAGGTTTCAATTGGGAAAAGTTGTTTTGCTATAATTAAGGGAGAGGAAATTATACTTCATCTCAAATCTATTAGCTTAGATCGTGAGGTTTTTATCATTTAGTCAAGGATATATATATGAATTCCATGTTGGAATGGCTCAACATAAGGAAATTCTGTATATGGGTCCATTATTTGCGTTCTAAATCCATTATTTGCGTTCAAAAATTCGATTATGATTACGGCATCCCTTTTCATAATCTGAATTATGAGAACTTGGCAAATAGAAATGGAAATGTTATAGCAAAAGACTGGTTTAGTCTTTATGTGAGACATCATGAATCGTGTCCCATATGCTTCCGATATAGGATCGATTACATGTGCTATATTCACCCTTTCTAAAATTTTCCAAATGCCTGGGGCATTAAGAAGGGAAAAGGTTTAGAACTGGATATGACTAAAAGGATTAAATAATTGTCGAGGACAATCTAAGGTTTACCAAAGATTGGTTGCTCAAGGACAGTTGGAAGTATAGTGATAATTCTGGAAGGACCATATTGACATAATCTGTAAGGAGGCAACTCTTTTTCAGAAGTGATAGTCAAAATGGAATCTGGAAATGTTTCAAAGTTAGAAATTTCAATCTGTGTAAGATTAAGGAAACTTAATGCAAGAAGGATGTTTCCAAGGAGTTGATCTCCTTTGGAATGCTCTGTAATATTTGTTGTCAAGTCTTTATGACTTTGTGCATAATCATTACAAGAGGACCAATGCATATAAGTTTAGAATCTAACAGATTTCAGTAAATGGTATAAATTTAGAATTCTTGCATTTGCAGTAAAGATTTGGGAGTGTGAAAACAGAATCATTGAAGTTATGTTCAATTGATCTAGTTCACAAAGTAAAGATCATAGACAAACATAGTATGCATACTTGGTGTATGGCATGGCTAGTGTTTAAGAAAACATAGTGTACATGCTTGGAGCATGGGACAACTATTGTTTTAAATTCAAGAATGAAGCTATAACTGAAACAGTATACAATGAATAATGTGTAATCATATGGTGATAAATAAAAGGTGTTTTATTTATGTTCATAGGTTTTGATACCATATTGGATTCAATTATTATTGTGTTTCACTTTGCATGTTTTGACTTCCTGAATAAACTAGGTTATTCTTCCGGAATGACTAAGTTATTCAAACTATCCACAGTCGGTCATATGTTGGAAGTAGATATGAATTAAGACTGTCATGGGTTGGCTTGTAGAGGTCTAAGGTGTTGGACAAAGGGCTACAACACTCATGAGTGCTCATAAGTTCTGAGTATTGGATTCAACCCGCGCTCATTGGAATCACTTCATGGATTTTATCACGAGTGATCATGAGACGATAATATCTTATATTCTTCAAACCTAGAGATATGAGTTGTTACTATGAGTTGATAGTACATTGATTGCACGAAAACGCATTTGGTAACTCAGTGCTATAAAACGTGCCTTTGTGTATGATTCAACAAGTAGTAGAACAAGCCATATGAGTCGAAGTTTATCCGTTCCTTTTACCTTCGGGATAAAAGCGATATCTGTGGGCCCCTCGATGATTTGATGATGACAAATGGAAGTGCTCGGCCAGGCCAGGACTGATTTGATTTGTTCAATTAGTCAGTCGTCATAAATCGGAAATCGGGAAACAACAAATGGACAGAGAGAATGATTATAATCCATGTCTCAGTCCATATGATATCTATAATGGAGGAATATATGATCCCTTATCTAATGGACAAGTCATTGACAAAGGTTAGAGTTCATCTACAAGGTCAGAGTTCGACAGAAGCTTTTGAGAGCTACGATTGCCAGTTGGTTCCTGAAGTCATACGCAATAATAGTTTTAGACTTATCCAAGTGGGAGACTGTTGGATTAATGTCTAAGTCCATAACTATAATTGGTAAGACTTGACCCGACCCGGCATGGTCCATTTGGGTTGCATAGCATCATGCACTTGGATAGACTATAATGAGAGAAATAAGACACTTATGGTTATTAATATATTATAAGTCCTAGTATATTAATAATAAGAATAATAAGATTATCTAATTAGTATTGATCAAGAATTAATCTAGCATTAATTAAGTGATCAAAAGAAGACTAATTAAATATATGGGTTGATTGTGTAAATCATCCATACTTGTATAGTGGGCTAATGCTCCATGGATAATCAAGTTGGGCTAAAACCCATAGGATGGTCCATGGATGCTCCATGGTGTATTTGTACCCATGGATCATGGAAATGAAAGGCCATGTCAATTAGGGTTTACATGGTGTAACCCTAACTATATAAGCATCTTATTCTTGACCAAAATCGGCCACTAGTGTGTGGTGTAAAAGGGCTAGCCGATTTCATGAGTGTAGAATTCTCTCAAGTTATTCTAAGTGTTTTGGTGTATTGTGATTCCACTTGAGGCTTCCACACTATTGGGGCTAAGCTCTTAAAGATTGAAGACATCAAGCTACATCAAAAGGTATGTATTCTATCTTGTTACATTAATTGATTTGTATGCTAGATTAGGATAATACCTTGGAAGTTCTTATTTGCATGTATAATAGAGAAAACATAGATCCAAGGTATTTAGGGTTGCATGTACACTTAGGAGTGTTAGAATGCTCAAAACCCAACAGTTTTCTTGTCCCTAACACACATACATATGTGTCTAAGGCAGTTGTATAACACAAGGGTCGGTCTCGGCTTTGTTTCGGGAGTTTACCGCTCAAGAACACCTTGGGGAGTAAACTCCTAGATCTAGTGATTTAGCCTTCTAAATCATGTTATAAACACATATAAGACTTTCTAACACTACTAGAAAGAGGTACTCACGATTTGGGATAAAAACCCGAAGATCCGTGAGAGAGAAAATGGCTTTTCTCTAGTTGGAAATGTGAATAATGAATGAATTTGGTTCAAAATTCTATTTGTAGTCCTGAGATGATCTTCAATATAATAGAGTGTTGGAATAATAGTGTTGCACAAAACCCTAGTGCACCCACTCTCCTGATATTTCCTGAAGTGTAAACCCAGAATTACTCAAACTTACGCGAAAAGTCTGAAAATTAACTGTGACTGCTATAACTTCTATTGAAGTGATATAGTTTGTACATAATGGAAATTTCGGGTTGTCACAATTTCTCTACGGAAGAACTCTCACTGATAGCAAGGAAATGAGCGCTCTTTGTCAACCTGTCCACAATCACCCAAATTGCATTGACTCCCCTAGCAGTTCTTGGAAATTTGGTGATAAAATCCATGGTAATCTGTTCCCACTTCCATTCGGGAACCTCCAACGGCTGCAACTTACCATGCGGTCTCTGGTGCTCGGCCTTAACCCTACGGCAGTTTAAGCACCTCTTAACAAACCACGCAACATCCCTTTTCATACAGGGCCACCAATACTCTCTCCTCAGGTCTAAATACATCTTAGTGGCCCTAAGATGGATCGAGAATATCGAACGATGAGCCTCTTCCATCAAAATGGTACGCGTCCCTCCCACAAACGGTACCCATATACGCCCCTGAAATGTCATAAGCCCCCGACCATCGGTAACGAACTCCAATACCAATCCAACAGCTCGCTCTCTCTTTTGGTTCTCCGATCTCACGGCCTCTGCCTGTGCTCCACGAATGGTGTCCAACACCGGAGCCATCACAGTCAATCGCAAACATACATCTCGCAATGGGGCGCTCTCCGCCCTGCGACTCAGGGCGTCGGCTACCACATTAGCCTTGCCCGGATGGTACAGGATCTCACAATCATAATCCTTGACCACATCCAACCACCTCCTCTGCCACATATTTAGGTTAGGTTGATCCATGAAATACTTCAGGCTCTTATGGTCTGTGTATATGGTACACCGAACCCCATACAGATAGTAACACCAAATTTTGAGGGCAAACACCACTGCCCCCAACTCTAGATCATGGGTGGGATACCTCGTCTCATGAGGCTTCAGCTGCCTCGATGCGTATGCTATCACATGCCCTCTCTGCATCAGCACCGCTCCCAAACCCAAGATCGACGCATCACAGTATACCACAAAGTCCTCCATCCCCTCCAGGAGGGCTAACACCGGGGCTTCGCACAACCTTTGGCGAAGCGTCTCAAAGGAGGCCTGCTGCTCGGGGCCCCATGAAAAAGCGACACCCTTCCGGGTCAACCTGGTGAGTGGCACCGCGATCTTAGAGAAATCCCTGATAAATCTCCGATAATAACCTGCCAACCCTAAGAAACTCCTGATCTCGGAGGGTGACCTCGGCACCTCCTAACTCATCACTGCCTCCACTTTGGCCGGGTCGACCAATATCCCTTCCTGGTTAACAAGATGTCCCAGGAACTGGACCTCTCGCAACTAGAAATCACACTTGGAGAATTTGGCGTAAAGCCTCTCCGATCTCAAAACTCCGAGGATCTCCCTCAAATGCTCCTCGTGCTGCTCTCTAGATCTCGAATATACCAAGATGTCGTCGATGAATACAATCACTGACCGATCCAACATCAGCCTACACACCCGGTTCATGAGATCCATGAACACTGCCGGGGCATTGGTGAGCCCGAAGGGCATCACCACAAACTCGTAATGCCCATAACGCGTCCTGAATGCTCTCTTCTGGATGTCCTCATCTCGCACCCTCACCTGATGATATCCAGACCTCAAATCGATCTTGGAGAACCAAGATGCTCCCTGCAACTGATCGAACAAATCATCGATCCTCAGTAACGGGTAACGGTTCTTGACCATCAGCTTGTTCAACTCCCGATAAACAATGCACATCCGGTGTGAACCATCCTTCTTCTTGACAAATAGGATAGGCGCTCCCCACGGCGAGCTGCTCGGCCGAATAAACCCCTTCCCTAGCAGCTCCTGAAGCTGCGAGGATAACTCTTGCATCTCAGGATGTGCAAGACGATAAGGCACCTTGGCGATAGGCGCGGCCCCCGGAACCAAATCGATACTAAACTCTACTTGCCTCACGGGAGGCACACCCGGCAACTCCTCTGGAAAGACATCCGGGAACTCACGCACTATCGGAACCTCCTCCACTGTCCTCGGCCTCTCGGAATCAACTTGTGTATCCTGTTGGAATAGTGTCTAAGCCCGTAACTATATTTGGTATGTACTTGACCCGGTTGTGCATGGTCCTTTTGGGTTGCCTTCTCTAAAGCAACTTGATAAGGTAATTTAAGGAGAAAGAGAGAGTATAATGATTTATTAATATATTATAAGAATAATATATTAAAGGAGAAATCATATTTATTTAATTAGTATTGGTCATAAATTAATTAGGAATTAATTTGGTGGTCAAAAGAGATTAATTGAATAAAGGGGTATGAACTGTCAAATGTATGATAGTTGAGTTTTAGGTTAACGAAACCTAATGGGCTTAAGGGGGAACGAAATTATGATGGGTAACCATCATATTTTTGTCCAAGGGCCTTATTCCAGAAGGTTCCATGGGCTGCTTGGTGGCTAAGCTGTCCATTAGGGTTTAGACTGAAACCCTAGTAACCTGTAAGTATAAATATGACCCCTGGGGCATTGAATTCGGCTACACCTTGATTCTAAGAGATCCCTAGGCCGATTTCTAGCCTCTCTCTCCCTCTCTTATATTGCCTTTTTGCTTGTGGGGTTTGTGAACCATTAGAGGAGTTGCATTTGTGACTCTAGGCTCAAGAGAAGAAGAAAGAGAAGATCTAAGCCAACAATTGAAGAGGTAAACATCTAGATCTGATTCAATATGTTACTTTTGTTGTTTATATGCTAGATTAGGGTTTGTAAGTCTTGGAATCAAAGCATGTTCAATAGTGAAACCTAGATCCAAGCATTAGGGTTTGTATGAGCACATAGGAATGTTTCTTATGCATAAAACCCATCAGATCTACACCCTTACAGCCACAAAACCCTTACAGCCCTGCTGTAGACACTGCCTCACCCTAGCGGCCATACAAAATGCTGATCCAGAACGTGTACCCTCGCCGTACATCGTAAGAACTCCCCCACTAGGGTCTCGTATGGTCACCAGTTGTCGCTCGCAGTCGATAACCGCACCGAACCTGCTCAACCAATCCATGCCCACAATGACACAGACATCACCCATCGCAATAGGAACCAAGTCAATCGGGAACTCAACACCGAAAATCTCGAATACGCATCTGCGGATCACCTCCGTGGCATATATCACCCTCTCGTCAGCTTTGGAAACTCTTAGAGGCCGACTCAGCGCCTCGTGACTAACACTGATATGCTGACTAAAAGCCAAAGATACAAAAGACCGACTCGCACCCGAGTCAAATAACACCAAGGCAGGTACAGAATTCACAAGAAAAGTACCTACGCATAGCATAACATAAGCATAATATCTCAACATCAAAATAAATACATGAAAGAATACATACCAGCCACGACATCGGGCGCTGTGCGGACCTCCTCCACGGTCAACTGAAAGGCTCTCTCTCGTGCCCTCGGCACCTCAGCCTTCACTGTCCGACTCTCGGTAGCTCTGATGGCGGCAGGGGCAGATCCCTGAGGTGCTCCCTGAGCTGATCCTCGCAACTGTGGGCACTCTGCCTTCTGGTGTCCGGTCTGGTTGCAGTGAAAACACACTGCAAACCCCTTGGGGTAGTCCTTGGCTATATGCCCCTCCTTGCCACACTTGTAGCAAGATCCAGCTCTACAAACTCCATCATGACCCTTTCCGCACTTCCCACAAGTGCGGCCCTTCTGGCTCCCTACTCTGGGATCAGCGAGCTTAGCCCGCTTGGCTGCCGGCTGAGACTGTGCCGGTCGCCGATCCCTCCCCTGAGACTCTGCATCCTCCCTCGCCTGAGTCTCTAACTCGATCTCCCTCTTCCGTGCATTTTCCTGAAGCTCGACAAATGTCCGGTACGAGGAGTTCGCCACGAACTCCCAGATATCCCTCCGCAAAATGCTCAAATAACGGCTCATACGTGCCTGCTCAGATGACACGTGCTCAGGGCAGAACATTGCTCTCTCGTGGAACATCCTGGTAATCACCGTAACAAACTCAGTACCCTGCTTGAGGGTCAGAAACTCCTGGTCCAAACGCTCCCTATCCACCTAGGGAACGTACTTATCTCGGAACATGGCAGTGAACCTCTCCCAGGTCACTGCCGCAAGCTCAGCAGGCGAAAAGTGCACTGTCACAAACTTCCACCAGTCCTTCGCTCCCAAGCGAAGCTGGTTCAGCGCGAACCGAACTCTCAAATGCTCAGGAGATGAGCAAGTGAAGAAACACCCCTCTATGTCTGAAATCCATCTCATAGCTGCCACCGGGTCTTGGGTCCCATCAAACTCTGGTGGTTTTGTGTTGCCGAACTCCCGGAACAGCAACACATCACCACCCTGCGGCCTCGCAGCAGCAACAGCTGCGGTGGCCGCCGCAATAGCAGCATAACGCTCGTCGAAAGTCTCAATCAGCGTGGTCTTAATAGACCCGAACATCTCTGGTATCTCTGCCCTGATGGCCGCAGCCACCTCCTCGTGGATGATCTGGTGGATCTCCTCATCACTAGCCCCACTGCCCTCTGGCATATGATGTGTCCTCACCATGATAACCCTCTGAAATACAACATATGATAAATTAGAATCCATTCGAGCATACTCACACTCGACAAATCTTTCCTCCTTGACCCTTGGCATTCCAAAGGTTCTTATTTAAGCTATACACCGCTCCGGTGCCTTCAGTAGTACGGTCCCAATACTACCATCTGCACCGTTTCAGTATACATCCCAAATCCTCCTCTTCGGATTCCAAGTTCCAAGTACTCTATCACTCCCTAACAGATCTCTCATAAGCTCCTCACTGCTACCTATTCACTCTCAAGCATCTCATAGCAGCTCACTTTCCCTTAGGCTAAGGCATCACAAATCAGGGCACTCTAGTCCTAATAGGAGTACCTAGCCTGCTCTAGCAAAAGAATACATCATATCAATCTCATAAACATATAACATAAGGGCATTTTGGGAAATCACCGTTCGGGCGCTGACTGATCGTACACACGTTTCTGTTCTGAGTTTCTCTAAAAATCTTTTACTTCTTTTATAAAATTCGGTTCTTTTTTGAAAATATTTTCCAAATCCTCAGTTTGAGTTCAAATACCCCCGAAGGTGTACCCGAATCCCTCAAACCAAGGCTCTGATACCAACTTGTAACACCGTAAAATTTCCAAAACAATTTTTCGCATTTATGAAAACATTATTCATATGTAAACCTTAAAAACATCATTGTTTTTAAACTCAATGTATAACATATAACAATATCCCAAGATCTCATATCATAAAATCCCGTGTGTGTACTGATCAAGATGGCGCCTTCCCGCGATCCTCACTAGTACCTGAAACACATAACACAAAACACTGTAAGCACAAAGCTTAGTGAGTTCCCCAAAATACCACATATAATACATATTTGCCACTCGAGGCTATAACTCTGTGGGTCCGTGCACCCAAACTCTGTGAACCCTCAGGTTCTAACTCTGATAAACATGCACAGCATAAATCACATAGAAGAATGTAGTGCAACACATAACACATATATATAGCATACAAACATTGCATCCCATAACTCTATTTACCCACTCAAGGTAATGTATAGTGAGAAGACTCACCTCGCGTATCTCGGTAACTCGTAAATCCCTGAAATCACTAGTGCTCGATCACCCGAGCTATAATCCTCCTATAACACAATACATCTATAATTAACACTTTCCCAACTAAGGTTGACTAACCCTATCAAGTCAACATCGGTCAACTCTGGTCAACGGTCAACAGTCAACTCAACTCGCCGAGTCTGGCGTGGACTCGCCGAGTCTCTACGGGGACCCGATTCCTCTGAGTCCCTTCCGATTCACCGAGTCACTCACCCGACTCGGTTACTCAACCCCTGGTTCAAAATCACTGATCAACCCGCACCAACTCGTCGAGTCTGGCACTGGACTCGGCGAGTGCATTCCATGCACAACCCCAAACGACCTTCTGAGGTCAGATCTGTTCCACTAACTCATAGATCCGGTCCTTCCAAGCTTATTTATCACGTAAAGTTCATGTCTTGGTGCTCATAACACACCTAATGACTCATAAATGGTGGTTTGACCTCAAGCACAAAGATCCCAAACCAAAACCTCCATGGATTCATTAAAAAGCTTGGACAAAGGGACACTCTGGACCTCCAAGGGTCCAGATCCATAACCTAACTCGCTTAAGGGACCAGGGAGCACTAGATCTAGCAGCAAAAGGGCTCAATAAGCCCTAAATCAAAATGAACATCACCTAAATAGAAAAGGGATCGAAAATAATACCTTAAACATGATGTTATGGACCTTAGATCTTCAGGAAGTGGATCCTCTTGCTTCCTCTTGGATAAAACTCCCCTTCCCTTGCTAAACAACACCTCCAATGGTTGATAATGGCTCCTTCTCTCACTCCACATGCTCAATAGGCACTAGGGTTTCGCTCTGGGGGCTGGTGAGCACAAATGACGGCCATAAGGCTCTTTAAATAGGCCCCAAACCCGAGAAATTAGGGTTTCATTAAACAACGCTGACTCGCCGAGTTCACCATTGTGACTCGTCGAGTCAGGTCATTAATCTGGATGAGAAATCGCGTCTCTACTCGGTGAGTCTACGCACCAACTTGCCGAGTTCTTCCTCAAAACTCAAAATAAAAAGAATAAATATAATACCTGAAATTTCCGGATGTTACAACCAATTTCCACCATGAAAAACAAAATTGATTATTAAGTTTTAAATGAATTGAAATTCCTATATTCTTTTGAGATTCATTGAACTTTTCAATGGCATGTTTACAGTCATTTATCACCTAATCGACGTGCCATGCAAGTGTGCTTGGTACACTTAAAGTCATTTATGACCTAATCGATGTGCCGGTAAACCATACACGCTCCATCGATCTATGAAAAACTTTAAGCTACCACTTGCCACCCTTGTTAGTCCAAGTTAGCGTGCCGGTTAACCACACACGCTCCACTAACGACTTAACAAGGTGCAAAGTGCAATTTCATGGAATAACACCATTTTCCCATTTTTCCTAAAGTAACTAAGATTGGGAATTAATAAAACATTTAGTTGCTTTATAATTTTCATTATCCTTTTAATGAGGATTAATGTTCTATCCTACCCATTCAGCTAACAACCCTCCACCAATCAAGGAAGCGGTCGGTGAGAATGGACACCCATTAAACTACCATTTTATAGGCAGTAACCTTATACCCCCCCCTCAGAGATTGGCTTCGTGAATGAGGCCTACTAACGGTAAGATTGACTTTATATTATACATATATATATATATATATATATATATATATATATATATATATATATATATATATATATATATATATAAGTATTAACTTTTAATAATATAATAGTATAAGGGTTGAATTTTAAACTTTTACAATTCTAGGGTTTGAAATTAAAGTATCATAAGTGTGACTTTACAATTTCCAAAACTTGAGGACAAGTTTTGAAACTCTTCAAAACTTTTCATATTCATAACATAAGAGTTTAATGGCCTTGAAATGAGAATCTTCATTTTTCTATAACCTATGAGTTTAATGGATCTTTAACAAGAGACTTTTCATTTATCCATAACTTGAGGACAAGTTATGGAGTTCATTAAAACATTTTTTTATCATAATTTTATCTAGCAAAATCATCAAATAATTTATCTATGAACTTTTTAAACTCATATGAACAAGATAATTCATATCATCAATCTTCAAGAAATTAGCATAATCATATTAACTAATACAAATCTTGAAATTATGACAATGACATTCTAATTAGATTAGGATGCTCATTACCATATCATAAAAAAACAGATTTAATGAGTCAAAATAGTTAGTGGTAATGATACTAATCCAATTCTGGACAAAAAAACTCAAAAACTTGTTGTTAGCTCATCTAACTCGTTGAGCCCATTTCTAGGCTCGTCATGTTCAAGGAAAAATGCACCAACTCATCGACTCCAAGCATGAACTCGGCGAGTAGGTGCTGGCAGACAACATTTTCTGTTTTGCAAAATCATATTCCAGCAACTATATAATAGAAAACAATCCTAGGCTCTGATACCATTGATGGGTTTTGAGCATCCTAACAACCTTAAGGTGCACATACAACCCCATATGCTTTAGATCTATGTTTTCTCTAATTATACATGCAAAATGATTTTCCAAAGCATTGTCCTATCTAGCATACAAACATAGGTACTTGTACAACAAAAAACTAGATAGAAGACATACCTTTTTCTTGTAGCTTGATTCCTTAAACCTTTAAGCGCCTATCACCCTAAATGTGATTCCTCAAATGCTTCACACAGCACCACTAACAATGGAGGACTTGAGAGATAATGTTCTTGCACCAAATTCAGCTATAGCCCTTCCAAAGACTTACTAGTGCCAATTTTAAGAGCTTAGGGTCTTCTTATATAGTGATGCTAAACCATGCAAGCCCTAATGTGCATGTCCTTCCATATTTATATGCTCCATGGGTTTAAACCTCCATGGGATATCCATGGGTTATGACATTGATTTAGCCCAACAAAAGAAACATGGATCACTAGCCCACTTTATAAGAATGATTGATTTACACAATCAATCACCATATATTTAATTAGTTTCTTTTGATCACTAAATTAATTCTTGATCAATACTAATTAAATATTATGATTTCATATTAATATATTAGAACTTATAATATATTAATAAATCATAAATAACCTCTTCTCGAATGTCCATCCTATCAAATTTTTCCGGTGCAATGCAACCCAAATGGACCATGCTAAATTGGTTCAAGTACATACCAATTATAGTTATGGACATAGACACCTTATCCAACACCTTAGTGCTATTTGACTTGGGTGTGATTCAGTATTTTGAGTCGACATCCTTTTATAGAGATTTCAATCTTGTTTGTGAGGCCTTATATTGAAGCTTGAGGGTCACTAAAGCTGATGATCGCATAATTTTGGCTTCTATGATAGAACAAGATTGTGTATTGGAGATTTTCGGTGATAGATTTCCTGTTGATCTTATCCTTATTACGATGGTTAATGTTTGCGTGATTGTAGTATGTATTGTTGAGCCGGTTTGGAGCACTGATGGACTGTGAAAAGCAGTTGGTGATGGTTTATGATGCAAGTGGTCGGAGTGATGACTATTTATGGTGAGGGTACCAGAGTTGGGTCTAGTTTTTATTCTGCCGCTAAGGCGCGTCAGTGTCATCGTCATGGGTGCATGGGGTATCTAGAATATGTCGTTGATTTACGGGTTAAGGGGAAGAAGTCAGTTTCTAACGTCCGGATTATGGGGAAATTTCCTGATGTTTTCCCTAGGGATATTCCTGGTGTTCATCCCGAGAGGCAGGTAGAGTTTAGGATTGATTTGATCCTTGGTGCTTCCATGATTACCAAGGCGCCATATCTCCTTGCACCGCCCGAGATGCAAGAGTTTCTCTTATCTCCTGGAGCTATTGTGCAAGTAGTTCACTCAGCCGAGTAGTTCAACACGGGGAGCACCGATCTTTTTTGTGAGGAAGAAGGATTGTTCACACCATATGTGCATTGATTACCGAGAGTTGAACTAGCTGACGGTGAAGAACCGGTGCCCATGGTCATGGATTGATGATCTTTTTGATCAGTTGTAGGGAGCGTCTTGGTTTTCCAAGATTGACTTGATATCCAGTTACCATCATATGAGGCTTCATGAGGAGGACATTCTGCAGACAACCTTTCGAACTCGTTATAGGCATTATGAGTTCGTGGTGATGCCTTTCTGGCTCACCAACGCACTGGCAGTGTTCAAGGATCTCATGAGCCAGGTGTGTAGGCCTCTGTTGGATTGATCAGTGATTATTTTAATCAATGATATCTTGTTCTATTCTAAGATCAAGGAGAAGCATCAGGAGCACCTACGTGAGATTCTTGGAGTTCTTAGGGCAAGAGGCCGTATACCAAGTTCTCCAAGTGTGAGTTCTGGTTGTGCCAGGTCCAGTTTCTGGGACACCTTATCAACCAGAATAGTATTTTAGTCGATCTGGCGAAGATCAAAGTGGTTATGCGGTGGTAAGTTCCGTAGACTCCATATGAGATTCATACTTTCCTTTGGCTGGCAGATTACTACATGAGATTCATTCGTGACTTCTCCAAGATTGTTGTTCCTCTCACTAGGTCGACGAGGGAAGACGTCACCTTCCGTTGGAGGCAGAGCAGGAGGTGGCATTCGAGACTCTACGACAAAAGCTTTGTAAGGCGTCGGTACATACCCTCCCCGAGGGAATCAAGGATTTTGTGATTTAGTGTGACGCATCGATACTAGGTAGGGGTGCAGTTTTGACGAAGAGGAGGCACATGATCGCTTACGATTCAAGGAAGTTGAAGCCTCATGAGGCGAATTATCCTACTAATGATCTGGAGTTGGGGCCTATGGTTATCACACTCACGATTTGGCTCCATTACATGTACAGGGTCCGGTGTACGATTTACACGGACCACAAAAGTTTGAGGTATCTGATGGATCAGCCTAACTTAAATATGAGACAGTGGAGATGGCTTGATGTAGTGAAATATTACGACTATGAGATTTTGTACCATCCCGATAAGGCCAATGTAGTGGTCGATGCGATGATTCGCAGTGCAGTTAGTTCCCCAATTCAAAATATATGCTTAAGGATGACAATTGTGACTCCAGTTTTGGAGATGATTAAGGTTGCGCATTCGGAGGCCATCAAGGAGGAGAATCAAAAGAGCGATCGGGTGGTGGGTCAGGTATCAGTTTTTAATTATGATAGTTGGGGGTTGTTGACGCTGCATGGCAGGATTTATGTGCCCTATTCGGGTGGGATCCAACAGATTTTAATGGTTGAGGCACAAAAATTGAAATTTTCTATTTATCCAGGAGCAAGAAAAGATGTATCATGATATGAGATACATCTATTAGTGGCCATGTATGAAGAGACATATAACTTGGTTTGTGAAGTGGTGCTTAACTTGCCGGAAGGAGGCCTCATGACATGACCATCGATGCAGAAACACACATTCATATTTGTAAGTCACGACGTGATGAGGGAAAGGCTTGCTAGCTGAGATGATGTACTAAAGCTCCTTCTCTCTTCTTCTAAGATTGAAATCACCAAAAAAAGCTCATAATAAAAATGGAGGATTAGGGTTTCTTGAGGGTGAAGGGAGGTTATGAAGGTTGAGGGTGTGTAAACCATATCTTCTCATTTCCCTTAAATAGGGCGCAAAACATGGATTTAGGACCCTTGTAAGTCCTCAAGTTCATGCCTTTTTATCTCAATCATGTTAGATCTCGATTTTTGTCTACTTTTCTCGATGTTTAAGGAATTTTGAGTGATGGGATCTCATAAAGTTGGCAACTTTATGAGTCCTTGAGACTCCTTTGTAACCCTTGCTCCAAATTTGGAAGATTAGTGAGTTATGGATTCCATGCATGAGTTTTGGTTTCAATTTCCTTTCCTATTGACCTAGTTTGTGTTCAAGACATGCATGTTTAAAACATTGTGATTTTTAAGGTCCTTTGGGTTGGAGAAAGCCTCCTGGAAAGTTTAAAGGCCTGGCTTGAAGGATTAAGAGCTTAATGCCTTAAGCTATCCAGATCGATTCTCATAACGTGACGTGTTATGTGTCAAATGTGATGACGAGCATTTTCGTGGCTAATTTGTCCTAACTAGGTCGCAACATGACCAATGAGTGGCCACGACGTGACAATCAACTAGGGCTGACTTTGACTGTTGACTTTTGACCATGGTTGACTTTTGGTCAAATTATGGTTTTAGTGTGTAAAATGAGAGGGTACTTATTTATTGTTGTTAGGTGTCTTGTTGTACCTGTCTATCCTATGTGTGACCTATTATGTTTTAGCTACTATCCGTGAGATGAGTCTTCTCAGTATAGTTACTTGTGTGGTATTGTATGCATGTTGGCCAGCTGGCTCTTATTTGTTGATTGATGTTAATGTGCAACTAAGTTTCTAATACCTCCTGGACTGCTAATAGTCCATAGGGTTGCTGATAACCCTTTAAACATGCTATTAATCCACATGGCGTGTTGTTAGCCCATTGGGATTGTTGATAGTCCTCAGGGTTGCTGATAACCCATAGTTGTTTATTAAGATGTGATGTATGTAATATTTTGGGAAACTCACTAAGCTTCTTGCTTACAGTTGTTGATTAAATGTGTTTCATGTATGTTTGATGATCGCAGGAAGGCGAAGGCTTGACTGTAGACTTTAACTTGTATATTTTTATGATTTCCGCATTTTGATACTCTGATTTGGGGTTGTATTTGATACAACTGGGATTTTATTGAATTGGTTTTTATAATACTTGAGGTTTTTCTATTTTAAAAATGAAAAAAAAATTATGGTAAAATTGGGATATAACAAGTTATCTGGATTATGTATGGTTGACTAGCGAAGGACGCCATTGAGAAGTGGTCAAGGACAGGGTAACTAGGGAAGGATACTTTTTAAGGGAATATACTATGTTAGTTTAGGTTATGAGTTATGTTATATCGTCATGTGGTAGTGATAGCTTGGGTTCTATGAAGTCTAAGTCGGATAGCTAGAGAACATTTGGTCTAATGCCTGATTGTGATGTGCTTGTCTTATTGTTCGCTTTTGGGTGGATCATCTGTTCGACTGTCTATATAATCCCTAACTACATATGACTTTGTGCATTGCAGGGAAACACCATGGGGGTAGCCCGTGACACTTTTGTAAGACCATGATGTGGCCCCTGGCATTGTTGGAAAACACCATAGGGTATCCTATGGCACCAGGGTGTGGCCCTTGTCATTGCAGTGAAAGACCATGAGGATAACCCATGCAACTTTCTTGTAAGACCAGATGTGGCCCCTGGCATTATAGGGAAAGGCCATGGGGGTAGCTCATTGCAAGATTTAATACTATGATTTGTTCCATAGCATTCACCCAGGGTTTTGAGCAAACTCGTTATTTCATGTATGATTGTTACGTATGTTTATGTGGATAGGAGATTTGGTTGTTTGGCACTAGAGCCGAGCACATTTGTGGATGCATTATATGTATGATGGAATATATGGTATACTGGAGAACTCACTAAGCTTTATGCTTGCGGTTGTGGATTAAGCATTTTTTGTCGATCGTTCATGAGAAGAGCTCATCGAGATTGTACACACGCATCGAAGATGCTCGTGTCCATAGTTTTGTTAATTTAACTTTTTATAATGTATGGTTTCAATCAATCAAATGTTACTCAATGGTTTTTGAGATAAAGGTTTTAGTTGGTTAGTTTATTTTAAAACGAAAAATCTCTTTGTAATTTTTGGGATGTTACAAGTTGGTATCAGAGCCTTGGTTTGAGGGATTCGGACACACCATATGGTGTGTCTGAACTCAAATCGAGGAGTGAGAGATTTTCTAAATGAGTTTTTGGGAAAGAAAATAATTTTATTCAAGAAAATGATTTTTTAAAAAGATATATACTAATTGGAGGATATGGTACGTATAGTCAGTCAGAGCTCAGGAAGTAAGTAATTCCTAATACACTCATATAATCTTGTATTTGTGCTATCAATTGTTATGCATGCTAGATCCACTTAGCAATTACATGGTAGAATTCTCTGACATCTATAATGCCTTATAGCCTAGATAATTGTTTTTTGTGTGCTTCCTGAATTCTAGATTGATAATGTTATTTTCTAGGTGCATGTTTTAGAGTTGTATAAGATTAGGATTGCACAGCATTAGAATGATTGATTTATCCTTATTCTTACTCCTTGTTTGATTATGGATTTAGGGTAGAATCACTTAGTCGACGATCTATTTGAACTTGCATTGTGTATAACTTAAATGTGTGAGGCAACCAGTAGTGTTATTAAAGATTTCTAGTAATTCGGGTTTATGCGAAGGGAAGGATACTAATAAGAGAGCTTAGGAAGTATAGCTTTATGCATACAGTTAGACCTATACATGTGTGCGAGGAGTTTAAAGGAGTGATGCGAAGTAACTTGGGAGTCTTGGAATAGCCCTTAAAATGGGTATGGATAGGTGTGGAAAGTAGTATTGGGCCCGTACTACTAAAAACACATGATCCGTACTTCGATTAGTGATTGTTTCAGGATTACCGAGGAACTTGTAGGTCGGCATAGTTTGGGTTTGAATTGTGCATTGATTTTGATGCTTTTCCTATATCAGTTCAGATTCTAGATGGCGGCCTTTTGTGTTGGTGATGGGAACCTGAGTGATGAGGATGTTCGCAACATCATAGCTGTAGAGATTTCTAGGTTCATGAGAGAGGATTTTCCTGCTTCGATCAACTCTGTTAGAGATGAGTTAATTTCCATAATGGATGAGCGCCTTAGGATTCTTTGGGATGATTTGGAGGCCATTTGACTCAAGACTCTGGAGGTTTCCTTCAGGGAGTTTTATGTTTTTGGAGCCCTTTATTTATTTTGGAGTAGGGACTCAATCATTAGTATGTGTTGGATTGCCGATGTGGAGACTGCCTTTCATGCGATCTTCTGTTCGGCGGAGGCAAAGGTCAGATTTATGACATGTATTATGCATGATAGAGCTTGGTATAGGTGGCGCAAGGTTTCCCATGGCCTTGAACTAGATGTGGTCGACACCTTGTCATGGGAGGATTTTGTCACCAGATTCAAGAGAAATTTTGAGCAAGGAGTTGAAGTTCAACGGTTGACTTGGGAATATTTGTTGCCAAACTAGACTAAAGAGACAATGGATGAGATCACCAACAAGATTAGAGAGAGAGAGAGAGAGTGTGTGTGTGTGTGTGTGTGTGTGTGAGTGATGTTCTTTCCTCGGTATGCAGCTTCGGAGGAGATGAGGATGACTCGCTTCCATGACATGTTGAGGATGGAGATCCTAGAGAATGTGAGTATCTTGAGCCATAAGAGTCTTCCTGGTTTGCTAGCAGCTACATCCCAGAAGGCTCAGGTGGCGGGCATTCGTTCAGGAAATCAAGAGACTCGCGGATTTTGCGAGAGATGTGGTCGGATTCATTGGGGTATTTTTTGCCCACCTGTTTCTAGATGTTTCAGCTGCGGTCAAGAGTGTGACTACAGCCGGAATTCTAGTATGAGGAAGTTGAAGGTATGTTTCTTTTGCAATTAGCCAGACCATGTTAAGGCTGAGTGTCCTCTGAGAGCGGATGTGGTGGCTTTGGATCCAGCCCCTCTAGCTTAGCAGCTACTGGATGGACGACATGGGATAGTTAGATTCCCAAGGGCCGGAGTTTGAGTTATCAGCCCTCTTCAAATGTAGCATCATTTGATGTCATCAGTATCTATTTGCTTATGTTTTCATTGTTTCAGTTGTAATTCTTAGATGATTTATTGAATGACATTGTCTTGATCAACTTTGGTTCTATTTTGGTTGGTTATTATGTTTTGATTGTTGGTATAATTTTCGGATTGCATTTTGTGTTGGAACTCTTGGGTTTTGTTTGATTGATTTGGAATATCCTTTCTTTTATGTTGGTGTGGTGGCATGCACCAAGTAGTGAAGTTATTTTTTTGAGTTAAAGTTTTGAATTGGATGGAAGGAATCAGAGTCTAGCTAAATCCAAGTGGGGGAGAATCGCTTCGTTAGATGGAAATATTTATGAGTGCAATTCACCTCAGAGTTTCATATTCAAGGATATAAGGACACCTGGTTTTCATTGTAGTACAAATTGAAGCATATGTAAGGAATGATGTTGAACAGTCATATGTGATTAGGGAAGCAGATGCGAAGGTTTTCAGGTTATCTTGTCTGAAGGTTTGAAGCATCAGAAGTCGTGCAATTTTTGGGTTAGTGTTTAGGTTCAGGTCGAGGGTTGTGTGAGTGTCTTTCTACCTGTTCTTGTCTAATGAAGGCTTTGGGATTCGAAACAGGACGAGAACACCTGACAGGGTCTAGCAAACTAGGGGTTCGTCTCATGTTAGCTTTTCTTTCTATCCTTGTAGGTTTGTGTGAAAGGCCATGGGGGTAGCACATGGAACTTGCTTGTAAGACCAGGATTTGGCCCCTGGAATTGCTCATGGTACGGGGAATCCGGTTTGAATGGCCGCCTGGGTTGTTGGATTTCAGAAGTGCTATAATGAAAAAATGGTCCTGCCTTCTGGTGTTTCATGCCTGACCCATGTCTGTACATAGTGGTTGGAAAGTATTGATTAACACTTATAAAACAATATCGCTCGAAAATAGTCGCTATAAATATTAGACTAAAATCTAGCGGTAATGATACTAGGTTTCATCGAAGAAAAATAGAATTGTTAGAAACGAAGTGCTGCCCGAGTTGGGAATCATCACTTTAATAAGTAAGTGCATAGTTACTTTCATCTTACACATAGATATAAAGTATTTAATATAAATTACGTGCTATGTATGCATATATCTATGTTTTTGATATCTATGCTAGATGATTAAAGTATACATGTTTTACTTGATTTAAACTGTATATGTATTTTATACCTATCAATATGCTGGGAAGATGGGTAGATGAAATAGATGGTGAGTGATGAAATAAAATGATGAGAGGCCTCGATATTTAAGATGATCATGTCATCTAGAGGAGTATAGATGACGACCACGGACTATTCTACACAGTCTAGTGGAACACTAATAGGCTCGCAAACTGCAGGTTTTTGTGAATGATGTGTTCACCAGTATACTCCATCCCCCTCATGGCTGCCTTATTGTAACGCCCGTAGATTCGGGCTAGTCAATTTTGAGACAATAAGTGCCAAAAATGACTTTTTTATAGAAGATTATTTAAAATAAATAATCTTAACTAAATAATAGTATATGTCACAAGGGTTCCATACATATAAAGAACGTTGAAATTCGAGCTATAACGAAGAAGTTATGACACATCGAAGTTTTACGGCTAAACCGGCACGACACTGCATGACGTAAAAACTGAGTTTACGATAAAGGGCTTTTTAGCCTTAGCGATCTAAATGAAAGTCGTAGCATTCGTTAAAACGAGAGCATACATAAAAAGAACATCCAAATCTGACTTCGCATGAGGAAGTTATGATTTTTCTAAGATTTGGCATAGTAATGCACAACCCGAAATTCGAATTTTAGATCAATCGATTTTTGGCCAACGCAACCTAAATGAGAATGGAAGATCTCATTAATAGTAGCGCAGCGGTAAAAATACAGACGAAAATGGACGTCGGATGAAGAAGTTATGAATTTTTAACGCACTTTTCATGTCCCGGCCTGTTAAAAATATAACTTCAAAAGTAAAGTCAAAATTTGCCGAGGGAGTCTAAATGAAAGTTGTAGAATACGTCTCAACCTACACGTGGATATAAAGATCGTCAAAAACGGAGTTCGTATGAACGAGTTACAAATTATAATAGCATATTTACGTATTAAAATAAAGTATAAATCATATATGCGTACACACACATACACACACAAACACACACACACAGATATATATATATATATATATATATATATATATATGTGTGTGTGTGTGTGTGTGTATATATATATATATATATATATGTATATATCATTAGAAAGGTATCGATGATGCGGTCATTATAAGACTAGTGTTGAATACTTTCGACATTAATTTAGTACAAATATCGTTAAATCTATTTAAAATAGTATTATAAAGGGGTGTTTAGTTGTTTATATAGGTATAAGGTCATTAAGTAACTATGAGGGGTAGTTTTTAAAAATTCAATTACTATAAATAAGAGCCTTAGGCTCTCATATTTCTTGCACCATTCTCTTGATTTAAGAGTCTTTCTCTTACTATAAAGCAACGAAGTTCTGCCCAATGTAGAGCTCGGCTCCTAGCTAAAACCCCCTTGTAAGTAAGTTATGCTTATCCTACTTTAAGTATAGCTTATATTTAAATATTAGTAGTGTTATTATGAACTTATAATAAATATTTGGGTTATTATTATGACTTATATAAGTGTCATTATAATATCTTTTTAACCACTCGCGGTACGGGGAATCTGGTTTGAAGGGTCGTCAGAGTTGTTGGATTTCAGAAGTGCTATATGACAAAATGGTCCTACCCTCCTGTGTTTCATGTCTGGCCCTTGTCTGTACATAGTGGGTGAAAACTATTGTTTAAACACTTATATAATGATGATAATAATAATAATAATAAGACTAATAATTAGTCACGGTAAATATTAGACTAAAATCTAGTGGTAATAATACTAGGTTTCGTCGAAGGAAATTATTTTTAAGAAGTGAAGCCCTGTATGAGTTCGGAATCACCACCTTAACATGTGAGTGTATAGTCCCTTTCATGAACATGATTTTAATACAAGTATTGATTAAGTATTAAATATATGTTTATATGTGAATTATTTGATGTTGCCTGAAATACGTGTTAAAAAACATGTCTGATAATATATGATGATTTAGGATAAAGAGTAAACCTAATTTAATTATGAGGAATATTGGGTAGTATCTTCTTACGAGTACGAGTGAGTTATACTCTGCGAATAGAACTTTAGTATATGTCATTGATCCGGGAGCATGGATTAGACATAGTCATTGTCCATAGTCCCAGAGCAAAGATTGGACATAGTCAAATGTCATTAATCTGGGAGTATGGATTAAGACATGGTCATTTGTTCTTAGTCCGGGAGTATGGATATGACATAGTTATTTGTCATTAATCCGGGAGTATGGATTTAGACATAGACATTTGTCCCTAATCCGAGAGTATGGAATAGGCACAATTATTGATCTTTGAGCATGGATTAGATCCAGGAGTAAGAGGTAAAATGTAAGGTCCGAGAGTATGGATAGTCTCGTGAGGATTGACGAGGTGGAGTAAGAGTTGATTATATATGTGGGCAAATTGTATAATATGATATAAAATTGTGGGATTGAAATCCCTATGTACTCACCAGGTTTCCCAACTTGACCCACTTCAGCTTATTTGTATCACATGTGTTGATATGAAGTTACTTTACACTGAGAAATTTTAAAGAGATGTAGATCACTAGTGTAAATGAATGTAAGTTTTGTTTTTTGCTTATGTTTCTGTATTAACGATGACCTCCCAATGTTTTAAAATGAATAAAATACATTTCTTCGGAAATGATTTGATAACGTATTTATCATGTTTTTCTGGGAACAAATTCCACAACACATTTCTTTAAAATATACTCTTATTTTCAAAATAAAGCATATACAAATTGGTCTTTTCTGGTCGTGAAAATGGGGATGTCACACTTATTAACATATATTGCTTAGGAATCCCCTTTAGCAATATTGTCTATCCCGATGAAAATCCTTAGGCTAGGTCCCTCGAACTAGATACTTTAGGGACAGAAAGTGAGGATAATAGGAATGTGTAACATCCGTAAATCCGGGTATATTATTTTAATCATTTAATTTGAGAATTTTGGAGGGAATTAAAGAGTTGGTGCCTCAACTCATCGAGTAGGGTTGCGACTGGTGACAAGGATTAATGAGTGGACTCGACGAGTCGATGAGCCGACTCGATGAGTCAGCACTGTTGATAGAAACCCTAATTTTCTCGGGCCTGGGCCTATTCAAAGGAACTTATAGCCTCCATATCATCTCCATCAATGCCCATTTGACCCCTGAGAGAAAACCTAGCGTTTATTGTGAGCAAGAGAGGGAAGGAGGCACATTGGAAGTCATTCTCTTAAGAGGAAGAGGAAGGTGCTTCAAGGATCAAGGAAGAGAGCTCGTGGATCTGTTTCATCTCCATTTCAGGCTTCAAATCTAGGTATAAGCTCTTACCTTCTTTGTTGATTGATTAGATTCCTTGGTTGTGAAATTAGGGCTCGTATCACCTTTTTAATGGGGTTTTGGGTGCATCAAACCTCCGTTGCGAGCCATTCTATAGATCTGGACCTTGTAAGGTTCAGAAAGTCAGAATGTAGGAAGCTATGACTAAGTAACCACGGAGCTTTGAAGCTAGGAAGCTTTAATGGAGTCTTAATGGCATATAGAGCAATATATACCATGCATGGACATCAAGATGAGACCTTTACATGACTTTTGGGTACCAGGAGGTTGGATCTATGAGCTAGGGTTGCAAATCTGACCTCAGAAGACCAAATGAGAAACCCAATGGAGACAACTAGCCGAGTCTATGAGATGACTCGACGAGTCGGAGCGGGTTTGACCTAGTACCCTTTGACCTAGTGATAACTCGTTGAGTTGGGGGTCAACTCGACGAGATGAGTGAACCCTAGGGAGAACTATGAGGAATACGAGTGGACACGGCGAGTCACATGGGTGCACTCGGTGAGTTAGGTCAACTTTGATAGTTGACTCATGTTGATTCCTGTTGATTTTGTGTGTGCGAGTCAAATAGGAACTTCTGGAACCATGGAGGGGTAAAATGGTCTTTTACCCATCCCCGGGGCTAGAGAAAGAATAAGAGGACTTTAGGTGTGAAAGAGAAAAGAGAGATATTGATTAAGATACTTGTTTAATGTGATTAGGTGAAGGCTAGCTCGAGTGTATCAAGGGCGTGTCTATTCCCTACTAGCTACAAGGTGCTTCTTCTCACTATACTTTACCTAGAATGGTAATTATGTGTGACCAGAAGGTCTTACGTGCTTGATGAGATATGCATGATATATGTGTTATGTGCTATATGATATGATCTGTAATACTAGACCGGACTGGAGGGTCCAATGAACTATGAGACCGGAGGGTTCTCATCCAGACCGGACCAGAGGGTCCAAGGAACCGTGGGAGTGGAGGGTCCCACTGAGACACATCGACCGGGGGGTCTTATAGAGTTATAGCCTTGAGTGGCTAATATGTGTATGTGGTATTTTGGAGAACTCAATAAGCATTCGTGCTTACCGTGTTTTGTGTTATGTGTTTCAGGTACTTCAGAGGATCGCGGGAAGGCACCGACATGATTGTACATACCTGTTCATGATTATGATGAGGATTCTGGGATTTGACTTTTTGTTATAAATGATGTTGACTTTGAGACATTTATGAATTATCGAATATAATATATAAGTTTTTATGAATTTAAAAATGAAAAATTTTGGTTGAAAATTTACGTCGTTACAAGTTGGTATCAGAGTCTTGGTTTGAAAATTTACGTCGTTACAGAATGGGTAATCGGGTTGTTTGATTTGATGAAATTAATAAACTTAATTATTCTGGGTTGAAAACCCTATGTGCTCACCAGACTCCTAAGTCTGACTCACTCAGTTTCTTGTATTACAGGTAGTGGCACAAGAGCATACATGTGACGATCGGATGAGAGGTTATGGATTATAGGCCAATACAAATAAATAAATGTTGTAAGTCTTATGTTTTTCTGTTTATGCTTTTGATCTGTATTGACAATGACATCCCGAAGTTTTAATATAATGATATACATTTCTTCGGAAATGCTTTGATAAAATCTTTAACATATTTTTTTGGGGGACAAATTCCGCAACATATTTTTTCAAAAAAATACGCTGAATTTTTAAATAAACTATAAACAAATCGTTCTCTTCAGACCATGAAAATGGAGATGTCATAGTTTTTGAGATAAAAGTTTTAATTGGTTAATTTATTGAAAAATGAAAATTTTCTTTATAATTTTTGGGACTTTACATGGAAACAAATTCAAATAAATGATTTCAACTTTAATGAGCAAACCCCCAATATACTAGATCCTGATAACTAAAACTCAACAAAAATCCTCCTTTTTAATCAATACTATTCGACTGTAAAAAAAAATAAAGAAAATTTAGTTAAGTTATTGATGACATAAAAGTAAATAACAAAAACATGCAAGAAGGAAGTTCATTCTAATATAGACTAGGTGTGAAACCTGTGTATTACACAGGTTGATTTAAAAAAAATATTAAACATTAAAGTGTAAACAAAAAATATTTTTTAATGTACAACTTTAAAATAAGAAAAGACGAAATGTATTTATTGCAATTTAATATCATATATATGATATTTAATACTTTACATATATATAAGTATAAGAGTTTAATTTTAAAAACTGAAGCAAATCAAAAATTGACAAGTGGATAATATTTATTTCAAAAATACCACAAAATGACAAGTGTCAAAACTAATGAGAGATTGACATGTGTCAAAAAAAAACCTTCATTTATTAAGAAGGATACAAAAAAAAACAAAAAAAAAATTGAAATATGTCTTTCGTACAGTACCCTCGCTATTTCAGAACCAAAAAAAAGAAACTATAGTTAGTGATATTCAAGTTACAAAAGGTTAACATCTTTTTCCAATAGAGTTGATCCATTGTTTTTTACTATCCAGGGTGAAACAAAAATTTTATACCTGTATATATGTACGGTACAATAGAAAAAAACATATATGTAAACCATTTATGTATAAACAATGCAGTAAATTTTATAATCAAACAAATAATACAAACAAAAACCTACAAAATCACCTAAAGCGATGTCTACGTGTATTTTTTGAAGCGAAAACATCTCTTATTTAACAATAATCAATATTTTAAAAAAAAATCATTTTTGATACTTAAAATTGTTAATTCATTCAATCTTTCTTGAGTCATCGTAGATTCAATTTTGAAAACACTTTTTTCCGCAGAAACAACTATAACCGACACCGTCAACAATATCCTATATGCAACCAACACATTATGGAACATATACATTGTTTTTACATACCATATTATTTGAATATATGTCCAAGAACTTCACATTTGTATGCTTCATCCGATAATATTTTCTACAAAATTTATAACTCAATAAATAAATAAATTCCATCAATATCATATTCTTCACCATTTGTCAAATTGGACTCAAGATTTAAACAATATTTTTTTAATTCATCATCAACTAAAGAAACTAATATAGAACCATCAAACAAAAAACCAAATATAGATTGAAAATTATCGTTTGTTCAAATCTACTTATCTACTTTACAATTAAACAAGAGTCATATCTACAAGATTAATAAAATAGTCCCTTTTAAATGCTTCGTGACATGAATGGTGTTATCTTTCAATATATGGAATTTCATTAAATTGTTTTGTTATATTATAAATACATTTTTGAGGAAATTTAGGTTTAATTCCAATACTATTTGCTATTTCCTTCGCTTCACTAATAGCAAAGTCAAACTCTCTTTCCATACATTAAAATTTTTGACACAACATCAAGAAAAATTTCTTTGAATTGTAATTTTTTACTTATCAAATTAATTTTAGAGTAAATTACATAAATGATCCTTGTGGTTTGGTCGAATTCCTAGTGTTGCTCCTTATGTTTAAAATTTGATAGGTTACATCCTTGTAGTTTGTGAATATCGCACTGTAGGTCCTTGCTCTATATAAAAAGACCAAGTTACCATTTTTTTACAATATATATATATATATATATATATATATATATATATATATATATATATATATATATATATATATATATATATATAGAGAGAGAGAGAGAGAGAGAGAGATAGAAAAAAAAAGAGAGAACTAAGACTAAATCAGAAGGAAATTTTTTATAGGAATGTAAAAAAAAATTATACACAATTTTTTAACATACCAAAAAAAAGAATCATTAGATGATTCAAATGTAAGATAATTAAAAAAAATTAAAAAAAGCATTTTCATGATTTATTATTAAGTAAATATCAAGAAAAAAAATTCACTTTTATTACAATTTTAATAAATATCAATAAAATCAACGTAAAAGTGAATCATTGATATGTTTTTTCGGGATTTTTTTTGTAAATCATGTTATATTTTATTCATCTAGTGATTCATTTGTTATGTTTGCCAAAAAAATGTATAGAATTTTTTTTACCTTAGTACGAAAAAAAATCTTACCAAATCTCTCTCTCTCTCTCTCTCTCTCTATATATATATATATATATATATATATATATATATATATATATATATATATATATATATATATATATATATATATATATATATATATAATATTGTTTTTTATCTTTATTTTAATATAATTAATATAGATTATTTATAAAGTTATTTTCATTTTTTTAAATCAATTATCTAAATTATATAAAATTATGTTGTTGCTATTATTATTATTATTATTATTATTATTATTATTATTATTATTATTATTATTTGCTTTATTTGTTTATCTTTGTTTTTATGCTTTAAAAATCTTTAAATATTTTTGCCGTTTTATTTGAATATACTATTTAATGCTGTTTTTTTCTACGTCTTGTTCGTCTAAATTATATAATGATTTTTTTGATGTTTTTTGTCGAATAAACAAATTAAAACAACAACCCGGATAACTATCAGTCTTCTAATAAAATTATTTAATGTTCAGTTTTTTCTTTTTCTTTTAACGATGTTTTTGGAAGAGATCTGTCTCCTTCGTCTATATTACAAAAGCACCAAAATAAACAGAAAACTTGTACAAAATGAGAACAATAAAACCATCGACTCAACACAGCCATTAGAACCAACATACAATCGTGAAGGTCAATAATGTTTCCTCTAGGAAGACGATCAGAACCAAGAACGAATGAGACATTATGACATAAAAAACAGTTATATTCTTATCAGTCGGCATAGCGGTGAGAAAAGAGGAGTCAAATATAAAAATGAGAGGACCAACCAACCAGGGGTAACGCTTACCAGAGATGAGAGACACGAACTATAGAATTCAAGCACGAAGCCTCCAATTCACAGTCACATATACGCTTATTATATATTAAATGAACAAAACGTCAGAACAACATTAAATAATATGTTCAAATAAAATGTAAAAAATATTAAAAGATTTTTGAACCAAAAAAACAAAGATAAATAAATAAATAATAATTACAATATGATTTTATATAATTTAGATAATTGATTTAAAAAAATAAAATTTATAAACAATCTATATTATTTATAATAATAATAATAATAATAATAATAATAATAATAATAATAATAATAATAATAATAATAATAATGTTAATAGAAAAAGCAAAAAAAAAAAAGAAAAAAATGGTAATTTGGTCTTTTTATATGGAGGAAGGACCTGCAGTGTGATATTCACAAACCACATGGATGTAACCTATAAAATATTAAACTTAAGAACTAAAACTAAAAATTCGACAAAACTACAAAGACAATTTCTGTAATATTCTCTTATTTTTATACGAAATTTCATACTAGTAACTAAAGAACCAAAAGTTCACCATTTACTAGTCATTTCCATCTCTACATGCTTTTTCATTATCACTTATTTTAGATAATTTTTTTTAAAGTTTTTCTTATTTGGGAAAATTATGTTTTTATTGCTAACACTTTCAATATGACTTTTCCAACGAATAACTAATAATTATTTAAGTGCTAGATCATCTACAAATTCAAGTCAAACACTCCACCTTTTTGTAGAATTAGAAAAATGTTATAAATCGTTTGTCATATCACAAAAAATTAAATTTAAACAATGACATCCACAAGGCATATAAAAAGTTCTACTATTTATATCAACCAATCTTTTTTTAACATGTTGGTGTTTTCCTTTCATATTTGCTGCATTATTATACCCTTGACCACAAATATACTTAATATCAAAATCAAGAGATTTTATAGTATCTGTTAAAACATTAAAAAGACCTAGACTGGTTGTATCTTCTACAATTAAAAAATCGAAAACAAAACTCGTCTACTATTAATGGAACACTTACCACATCTGCACATCTTATAATTAAAATCATTTGTTTTTGGTGACTTGCATCCGGAGTGCAATCAAGAATTATAGAGAAATATTTGCATCTTTTTTTATAACTGCAATTTTTATGTCGGATGCCAACATTTCAATTAATTCATTTTGAATTTTTTGACAAAGATAATGATTATTTGTTTCTTTATCATTAATCATTCGAAAATGTTCTTTCATTACAAGATCAAACTCAGCAATCGACTCAAGTACACTTCAAAAATTACCATTTGAGTTTTCATAAATTTGTTTATTCTTACCACGAAAAGCCAAGTTATTTTTTGCTAAACATTTTACAACACAAATAATTCAAACCATAGCTCTTGTTTCACATCATAAAAATAATAACACAGAAGTTTAGAAAGAATGTTTAGACATAAAATATTGACACAAACAAATTTCAAAATTAAACTCACCAAAATCTTAAAATTTGATTTTTGAAACAACATATACAACTTTGTTTTTGAAATAGTAGAGAAATTAGATACAAATCCGATTTCGGAGATCAATATGGAGAAAACATTAGAGAAATCACCCAAATCTAATTTCAAAAGAATGGAGAAATCATATACAAACAACCAATTACATTTCTGAAATAGACTGATATCCAATAAATAAGAAATAGACTGAAATCAGCCAAATAAGAAATAAATCAGATTTCTAAAGAAAACCTAAATAAACATAGATTTTGAGATTAAACTTACACAAATATTATTTTTGAAACAACAATCGAACACAAACAAAAATAGGGGAGAAATTTGTTTTGATTTCTAAAAGACTAAAAAAACTCAACTAGTTTCATATGATTTGTGAAGCAAAAATATGATTTATGAAACAACAAGTTTCGCATGAACTCTTTAAGACTTTGAATACTTTATCCTCTAATGAAATAGAGAAGAATCATAATTTTAGATGAATAATAAATAAGAAGATTTGTAAAACAAACCTAAATAAATACAAGTTTCGAATGAACTCACAGAAATATGATTTTTTAAACAACCAAATCAGTGAAGTGTTAAATCAGAAATTAAGAATCGCCTTTTTTGTATCAAATTAAGTGTTGATAGGAAGGAAATTGATACTATATCATATATATTAAGTACCAAATTATAGAAATCGCTGCTATATGAGACTAAGTATCGACTGATAAAGTAAGAAATTGAGATTTGAGAGCAATGAAATATCGATTTATCGACTGGAAGGAAAAGAATTAAAGAATTCGTTCTTACATTTTATTTATGGGAGACGTATTATAGGTAGGCATCGATTTCTTTGACAACAGTGTGACATCCCCAAATTCACGGCCAGAAAAGACCGGTTTCATTTATGCTTTTAAAATAATTTCAAAGTAAATCCATTGATTTAAAAGAGTTGCGGAATTTGTTCCCAAACAAAATACGGTAAAATAATTTTTACAAAAGCATTTGATAAAGAAATGTATTTTTCATTATATAATCAAAACTTGGGATGTCATGTTCCGATACAGACACAAAAGCATAAACGAGACATTATAAGCCTTGCAACAGTTATATACAGCTACAGGCCTGTAAACAAAATAACTTGATGATTCATCCGTCTTATGCCCTCGCGCCACTACCTGTAATACGAATAAAACAGAGTGGGTCAGGCTTGGGAGCCTGGTGAGCATATAGGGTTTTCAACCCACAATAATTAATTATATTTAATTTCATCAACCAATAATAACCCGATTACCCATTCCTGTTATCCTCACTTTACGTCCCTAAAACAACATCTATTACCAGGGACCTAATCAAGGATTTTCATCGGGACAGACATTATTGCAAAGGGGTTTCCTCAACAGTAGATATCCTAAAGGCAACCATGAAGGGGGATAGAGTACACCGGTGAACACATCGTTCACAACACCTACATGTTATGAACCTGCCAGCGTTCCACTGGACAGTCTAGAAAGAGTCTGTGGTCGTCATCCATACTCCGCTAGATGACTAGATCAACTACAACAACAAAGACTCTCATCAGTTTATCACACGTCAACTATTTACCCAAGTTCTACCCAACATTTTTGTAGATAACAACATGCATATGCAACTTAAAAACTGATAAGATATTCATTCAATACTCATTCCAAATATACATCTTCGTTCCAAGTAACATATAATATATATCTATATACACATAGCATGTATTCAATAGGAGATACGTTATATCTATGACTTAGAAGAAAGGGAATATACACTCACTTGATCAGAAGATGATCGGACAGCACTACGACTCTTCAAATAGTATTCTTCGGTGAAATTGGAATATCTTCAAACACCGGGTTTCTTGCAGGCAAAGCTTCGGCTCGGAAACTCTTTTTTCCTCGGGATATTCAGGGCTTCGGGACTTGTTTCGGGTCTTGGGATGATACCGGGGCTTCAAGGTTATAACTTGCACGTAAATTGAGGTAACATGGAGTGAGAGGGAAGAATTTGAGCAACAAAACCGGCTGCCCTTCGATTCTATTTATAGGGCTGATTTTTCGATTTTCACGTCGTGAACCCTTATTTCACGTCGTGAGCTTGGCCAGGCATAGGTCATTGCATGTGTCATCAGTCCACTTGCTTTTTCAGGCTCCAGAAGGCGTCAGAAGACAGTTCACGTCGTGAACACTGTTTTCACATCGTGGTCTCTGACACTGCTTTGGGGTTCGCACCCCGAACTTCAGAAATTCATATCTTTCGCATACGAACTCTGTTTTCGACGTTGTTTATATCGACACGAATGTGAGATTATCCTATACAACTCTCGTTTAGACTTCGTTGGCTAATTTTGAATTTATTTTTATTATATTATTTTTAGTAGGCCAAGACAGGAAACTTCGTTAGGAATTCATAACTCCTTCGTCTGATGTCTGTCTTTTTATCGTTGGACTACTATCGACGAGACCTTCGATTCTCATTTATATTCTTTCGGGTAAAAATCGTTCGAACTAATATTCGAACATCGGGTTGTACACTGCTAAGCTGAAACTTCGAAAAATCATAACTTCCTAATACGAAGTCAGATTTGGGCGTTCTTTTTATGGACGCTCTCGGTTTAACGTATTCTACGACTTCTGTTTGGATCACTAAGGCCAAATATCGCTCCATCGTAAATTCACTATTTACGTCGCGCTGTGTCGTACCGGTTCTGTCGCGAAACTTCGACAGGTCATAACTTCTTCGTTATAACTCGGATTTCGACATTCTTTATATATTCGGTAACCTTGCCACAACCACTACGTCTTCATGTATCGATATAGGTCATATCTATCATTTTAATATTACGTTTATTTTTATTCTTAATTCAGTTAAGCCACACAATGAAGCAATTAAGCATAAAACACATAATACTCAAATAATACATTCTTATTATTTCAAAATGAGTTACAAAGGTTAACCTATACTTTTATATTACTATTAATGCCTAGCCCAGAAACACGGGCGTTACAAGCAGCGCCAATAGGTATTTAGGCACCAATGATGTTTGGTTTCTCAATGAGCATTTGATTATCGATGAGTGGTTGACGCGTCTTCCCCATCTTTCTTTCTGATGCAGTTCATAGATTACAAGATATGTGCAAAAATTTTGGGCCATCATATATATATATATATATATATATATATATATATATATATATATATATATATATATATATAGGGCTAGGTTATAATGTGGATGATATCTATTATGTGGATGTAGGGATAATTATGGACCAATTATTTATACAATATATAGATTTTTGAAATTTTTTTAGAATATATTAACAAATATTATGGATGCAAATTTAAAACTGTTTTAAGGGTAATATGGACTTTTTATGTATCATTATTTTAGGCAATTAATTAGTCAAATTCATAAATTTAGGAAACTTGTTCCATTCAAATTAATTAGATTAATTATTACCTATATATTCTTTCAAAATTCAGAATCAATGAACAAGACAATTCAAATTTTAGAATTTTATATATAGCAAGCAAAAGTTTTTTCTAGTAGATTTTTTCTCCAGAATCATAATTCCATATCAAGGAGCATTCTTAAAGAATGTTTATAAATATTTTTTAATAAAATATACATTTCTAAAAAACTTACAACAACAAAATAAGAATAACTTCAATGAAATCAATCATTCTATTAGAATATAATGATGAATAGTCTTTTCTTTGGTCACATTTTTCATTTACATCCCGCACACCATCATCCAACCTTTTATGTTCTTGATCATCATGTTCCCTTCATACATTCTATCAGAATAACTGCCATGATATCGAGTATTTTATGAGAATAATTGAAATAGAACCATGGAAAAATCACTCTTATTTGATTCTACCATAATCATTCTAATATGATTATACCGGAAATAGCTGTAAAATATTCTTAAAGAATAAAAAAAATTGAAGATGAGAATAACATCCAATGTTGAGGAAAGAAAGTCATTTTCATAGAATTAGCTTAATTAGCTTAAGGCTATGTTTGGCGGGCCACAGCTAGCTTATTTTTCGAGTTATTTTATGTTGTCGTGTTTGGTAAGCTAAAAGGTAGATTATAAGCTAGCTTTTTGAAAAGCTACTTAGGTTATGTTTGGCGTACAAGCTTAAAAGTTAGTTGATAGCTGAAAAGCTAGTTGTTAGCTGAAAAGCTAGCTGTTATATAAAAAGCTAGCTGATAGCTGATAGTAATAATAATGTGTTTTGGGAAGAGGAGAGTGCCTAGGGAGAGGGAGGCCGAAAATTTTAGGGTATAATTCTCTCTCTCTCTCTCTCTCCCTCTCTCTCTCTCTTATTTTTATAAAATTCAATCTTTTATGGATATATGTAATTTGTTTTTATAAAATATGCATCATAACCTAGTTTTTATTCATAAAACTTGATTTTTGACTTATAAATTAAGGGTAAATGTTAATGACTTAAATTTTATTTTCCTTGATTATATTTTCCTGAATTTATTTATTTTAAATTGATATTATATGGCTCATAATTATTTTAATTGAATTTTAGAGTTCAAATTTTATAAATTTAGGTTTTTGGGGTATTTAGGGTTTTTGAGAGTTTGTAAATCTTTAGATATCAAAGTAAATTGAATCTTTGAGACTTCAAATTATTTTTGTGTTTCCTAACTCTTATTCAAGTTAGAAATAATGTTTGTAATTTATTTTTATCGGTTTATTGACATTCTATGTAGTGGTTTCAAGATTCAAGGGAAACGTAAGAATCAAATATACTATTCATAGTTTCAACTTTGACTTAAGTTCCTATGAGATTCGGACCTAATTTATACCACTAGGTCAAGTGTATGATGTGTCTGCATGAGTTATGCAAAGATGTTCAAGTTAAAGAATGACCCAAATATGGATAGATACTACAGTCAAGTAGTGGTAGAATTCACATATCAATGTGAAATCTAAGAACACTATCCTTCAATTCTATTTGTTTCCAAGTTTCCAGTAGGTTATAACTTAGCTTCTAGTTACTAAGTCTAGAATGTGTCATGCCTATACGTGCAACTAAGTTTAGTCAAATCTAGAACCGACTCGAATTTTGACGGTTGTCACAAGACGTTTCGAGGCTGGATCCGGATCAGGATCAGGAGCTGGCAGTCAGGACAGACCAGCAGTAGTGACAAGTACTACTAGTCAGATGAGACTAGAGGATTTTGATGCCAGTGTTCGGGAGATCCTACACGATGAGGTTGTTGCACTATTTTGGGCACAGTTATCGGAGATGTTTGGGTCTATCAAGATTGCCATGGTTGAGTACTTCGATGAGCGCTATGCAGCCATCATTGAGACGGCTGATGTTGCAGTCGTAGCAGCTACAGGTGGTGGGGCTAGTCGGGCCTTTCATTACCGGGACGTCGATAACATGAAGCCCCCAACTTTCGATGGATTTCAGGACCTGATCATATCCATGAGGTGGTTGTCCGATGTGGAGGGATGTTTCTGCACATGCTCATCTCATGCTGACCAGAGGCTCAGGTGTGCTCTGAACCTGCTGAGGTCCAGAGCAAAGGATTGGTGGAGGCTTGTTACTGGTAGGACTGTTCACTGTTCGGATAAAACCGAATTATCCAATTGGACAATTTGGATTGGACTATTTGGTTCGGATATTCGGATTTTTAGATTGGTTTTCAACAAAACCGAATTATTATTTTGGATTTCGGATTGGTTTTGGTTTATAAAATAAGAACCGAATAGTCCAAAAAAAACCGAATAAACATTTATTATATATCTATTTAAAATATATATCTATAATTATTTATTAATTTTGTAATTTATTTTTTCAAATATGTTCAAAACGTTTCACCCGATAAAAATAACATTAATATGCATTTCTCTAAAAAGTTTTGTATCTATAAAATATTTAACTATAATATATATTTTCTTATTAGTTGTTTATAAATTTCAAATCACAAATAAATTATTTGTTTTTGCTTCTTATGTAAAGTTGAATAATATTATAACTATACGTCGTTTTAAAATGTTTTGGTTTTTGAAAACCGAATTATAAAAACCGATCCAATCGAATTGTAATTGGATCGGATCGGATCGGATTTGAATTTAGTTTGGACAATTCGGATCCATGTTTTGAAAACCGAAATCAATTTGGATATACTTGATTGGATCGGATCAAACCGATCCATGTAAACGAACACCCTTAGTTACTGGGTCATATTTCGATGAGAAGAGGGCTGCGGTTACTTGGGAGCAGTTCAGGGATATGTTTCGCTCTCGTTACATTCCACGGGTTGAGCGGGAGAGGCTGGCACAGGATTTCTTGGATCTGAGAAAAGGTATTGAGTCGGTGACGGAGATCACCCATATGTTTACCGAGAGGGCGATGTTTTGCCCGGAGTTTGCTTCCAAGCAGGCTCAAACGACTCGTTATCTGAGCATGCTCAAGACAGATATCAGACAATTTGTTTCGACTCAGAGATGTGACACTTTGTTGGAGCTACAGGAGGTCGTGAGGCAACATGAGCTTGAGATCGAGTTACAATTGAGGGAGGAAAGGCAGGCCCTGACGCAGTCACAGCCTGTGCCAAAGCGGTTTAAGATCGCTGATACCAGATCTAGGGGTCGTAGGGGCCACATTTGTGGGACGTGAGGCAAGGCGCATGAGGGTGCTTGTCGGTCCTCATCGGGATGCCACTACTATGGCCGACAGGGTCATATGGTGAGGGATTGCCGCCAGCAGGCCCCAACACTTAGCTTCAGGATATGTTTCCACTGCGATCAGGTTGGCCATGTGAAGGTCAACTGTCTAGTGCTTGCTGCTAGGCCGGTGCAGGCTCCAGTGCTACCTACACTGAGGATTACTGATGGGAGCCAAGGTAAAGTAGAGCCCCCGAGGGCTCGGGGACGCGCCTTTCAGCTCACAACCGAGGAGGCCAAGACAGGACTCGATCTGGTGGCTGGTATGTTTCTATCTCTTATCTTGTTGGTTATATTTGATTTATTCCTATATGTTTTTACCTATGATTAGGCACATTTGTAGTGAACTCCTTGCCTTCTTTGGTATTATTTGACTCAAGGGTGATTTGGTCTTTTGTCTCCCGATCGTTTAGTACGGAGTTCGGTTTGCATGTAAGAGAGTTAGAGTGTCCGTTGCGAGTCTCCATCTCCAACGAACACGGGATTTATGCATTTTCAGTCTATCAGGGATGTGTACTAGAGATCTCCGGGGTTTCCTTCCCAATTGACTTGATTCCTATTCCTATGGGGGATGTTTGCGTGATAGTAGGCATGGACTGGCTGAGCTGTTTCGGTGTCATGATCGACTGCGAGGGTCAGCATGTGGTAGTCCGAACCCCAAGTGGGGGAGAACTGGTTATCTATGCTGAGGACACCAGGTTGGGGTTGGGGTTTTGCTCAACAACTAGGGCACGATAGTACATTCAACACGATTGTGCAGGTTATTTGGTGTATGTGGTAGATACGCGGACCAAGGATCAAATTTCGGTTTCAGATGTTCCAGTCTTTAGGGAGTTCGCTAAAGTGTTTCAGGAGGAGTTGCCTGGAGTGCCTCTGGAAAGGAAGGTCGAATTTAGGATCGACCTTGTGCCATGTGTGGCCCCTATCGCCAAGGTGCCATATCGAATGGCACCACCTGAGATGCAGGAGCTGTCATCTCAGCTACATGAACTGTTGGGCAAGCAGTTCAATCGTCCAAGCAGTTCTCTATGGGAGCACCGACTAAAGGCTTTTTATTTAACAGTATAACATGACTTATATGCCCGTGTCAACCAATATCTATCTGGATCTAGTTTAATTTTTTTTAAAACAAAAGCGGTTTGCAAAAATAAAAAAAAAGGATTTCTATACACTATGCATATAATATAATTTCACTATGACAACGGATTGCCGGGGATTCGAACCCGGAACTAGTCGGATGGAGTAGATAATTTCCTTGTTAAAGTTAAATAAGTAAAAATCCCTCCCCAAGCCATGCTTTCATTTTTCATTCTCTTTGTCAGGAAGAAGGATGGTTCACATCGGATGTGCGTTGACTACTGGGAGCTGAACAAGTTAACGGTGAAGAACCATTATCCACTCTCGAGGATAGATGATCTTTTCGATCAGCTACAGGGAGCATCTTGGTTCTCCAAGATAAACCTGAGGTCTGGGTTCCATCAGGTTAGGATGAGAGAGGAGGATTTGGAGAAGACTGCATTCCGGACTCGTTATAGACATTACGAGTTCGTGGTGATGCCATTTGGGCTCACCAATGCGACGATATCGTTTATAGACCTGATGAATCGGGTATGCAGACCAATGCTCGATCGCTCGCTCATTGTGTTAATTGATGACATCTTGGTTTATTCCAAGACCAGAGAGCAGCATGAGGAGCATCTCCGCGATCGCTTTGGATTTTTTAGGCGAGAACGGCTCTATTCTAAGTTCTCTAAATGCGAGTTTTGGTTACGAGAGGTTCAGTTCCTTGGAGATGTCGCCAACTAGGAGGGGATTTTGGTTGATCCGGCCAAGATCGAGGCGGTTATGCAGTGGGAGATTCTGAAATCTCCCTAGGATACCAGGAGCTTTTTGGGATTAATAGGGTACTATCGAAGATTCATACAGGATTCTCCAAGATTGTAGTACCCCTCACTCATCTGAAGAGGAAGGGGGTGGATTTCTGGTGGGGCCTTGAGCAGCAGACTGCGATAGAGACTTTACGAGGCTCCAGCCTTGACACTTCTGGAGGGATTTGAGGATTTTGTGGTTTAATGTGATGCATCCATCATTGGGTTAGGGGCAGTCCTCATGCAGAGAGGGCGGGTGATAGCATACGCATCATGGCAGTTAAAGCCGCATGAGACGAGATATCCCACACACGATCTCGAGTTGGGAGCGGTAGTGTTCGCTCCCGAGAACTAGATACATTACCTCTACAGGGTCCGTTGTAACATATACATGGACCACAAGAGTTTGAGACACATCATGGATTAGCCGAATCTGAACATGAGGCAGCGCAAGTGGCTGGACGTAGTCAAGGATTATGATTGCGAGATCCTTTACTATCCGGGTAAAGCGAACGTACCCTGAGCCATAAGTCGGCTGGATCTTCTGTTCCAACAACGTGCATGAGGATATATGTGGATTCTTTGTTGGATTAGGTGTCTAAGACCATAACTATAATTGATACGTACTTGACCCGATAGTAGCATGGTCCATTTTGGTTTGCATTCATCAAAGCAATTTGATAGGAATGATATTTGAGAAAGAGGTTAGTTGTGATTTATTAATATTGATAAGAATAATATATTAATTGTGAAATCATATTATTTAATTAGTATTGATCAAGAATCAATTTGGAATTAATTTAGTGATCAAAAGAGAGCAATTAAATTAACAGGGACTGATTATGTAAATTAATGATACATATGGTTTGGTCTAATGATCCATGATTGATTTGTGATGGGCTAAGATTATGAGTTATTCCATGAAGTGTTAGTCCATATCAATTGTTGGATCATAAGCTTAAGTGTAAGAATTAGGGTTAATATATGACTCTTGGAATTCTACACTATAAATGTATACCCTAAGTCCTAAAATCGGTGACCCTTGCATTCTAAGAAGACCTAGCCGATTTTTGAGTCTCATAAATCTCTCTCATAGTCATCCAATTTCTCTTCGTGTTTTGTGAACCATTTGAGGCATCACACTTGGGGTGCTAAGCTCTTTTAAGGCCAAGTTCTACAAGGTACTACACAAGGTAATCTTTTAGCTAGTTTTTTATGATTCAAATATCACCTTGCATGCTATTTTAGGATTTATGCTTTGGAAAATTAATGTTGCATGTATAATTAGAGAAAACTAGCATCCAAAGCATTAGGGTTGTATGTCCACCATAGGGATGTTAGAGTACATAAAATCCAACAGTGGTATCAGAGCCATGAGTGTTTTTTATTATATTGATGCAATTGTGTAATGTCAAAGCTGAAAAAATTGCAATTCTGGATTCTACCAGGGCCAACTCGATAAGTCCATCATGGAACTCGACGAGTTGGATCATCTGTTGGCTGAATTTTCGAGTTTTTGTCCCGTTTTGGATTAGGATCATTCCCACAAATTGTTTTGGTTCATAAATTTAGATTTTAATGATATGGTAATGATTATCCCCATCCAATAACATAATGATTGTCAAATTTTAAGATAATTACTTGATTTTGTGAAAAACTAATTATTTGTAAAATTTGAAATTATATGAATAATATTAGGTCAATTGGTAAATGATAAATTATATGATAATGTTATTAGTTAAATTGATCTAAATGTTTCTTGAAGAGTTTCATAACTTGTCCTCAAGTTATGAAATATGGAAAGTCTCATTCATGAAACATTAAAATCTTTAAGTTATAAAATTTCAAAAGTTTTGAAGAGTTTCAAAACTTGCCA
Organism: Lactuca sativa; assembly: GCF_002870075.4. Lineage (NCBI taxonomy): Eukaryota > Viridiplantae > Streptophyta > Magnoliopsida > Asterales > Asteraceae > Lactuca > Lactuca sativa. The sequence goes on from NC_056625.2 coordinate 248,397,914, forward strand.
TCGAGTTTTGGAATTTGAAAAGTCTCATTTATGAAACTTTAATTTCAAACCCTAGAATTTTAAAATATAAAATTCAACCCTATACTATTATAATGTTAAAGTTGAATACTTATATATATATATATATATATATATATATATATATATATATATATATATATATATATATGTATATATATATATATGTGTGTGTGTGTGCGTGTGTAATACTTATATATATATATATATATATATATATATATATATATATATATATATATATATATATATATATATATATATATGATGAGTTAATAATAAACTCGTTGATCGATTAGATCTTCGTAACAGGTAAGTGATGAACGTAAAAACAGTAAACAAAACACAAGTATGAATCAAAATGTGTCGAATGATTAGATTACTCGATCCTCAGTAGAGCTCGACTAAGAACTTCCACTATAGAGGATTCTAGGGTTACAAAATAAGAACGATGAATTTGCTGAACAATTCTACTCTAATCATTTCTAATCGTCATTTTTTCTAGGATGCATGCAAGCATCTATTTATATTAAACCCTACAAAACTCACGGACGGACAGGCCCATACCGAAGATATATATTGGACTAGCTAACGAGCCCATTAGACGCAACACAAAATACGACCCAACAATCTCCCCCTTTGCGTCAATTTGGAGCGAGACTACTTTTTCTTCTTGCTTGGGCCAGCAGCGGGAACCTTCTTTGTTGTATCAAACAGACGTGAGATAAGTGCAAGGATAGTCTGTCTGAACCGAATGTACCATTGAATCATATCATCAAAGTACTTTATATCATCCGCTGTGTTCTACTTGCATCGATGGATTATCCTTAAAACGTGTTCCAAACAGGCAGTGGTGTAAAGATGTTTGTCTGCCAAGGCGAAAAGACATTTATGTCCTTCGTTCCTAGTAAACATGACGGAGTTTCTCTTTGGGTCAATCTTCCCCATCTGCATCATGTTGAGATCACTGGTAGAGCCAACAGGAGATATGGTAGGCTTTTTCTTGAACACACTCACTATCTCCTGATCCATCAGAGCAACTTCCATGATATAGCATACAAGCATCCTCTTAAAGTGGTCGATGATCGGACCATATTCTGCTTCGTTTGTAAGAAGGATGTTGTGCAAGATAATCCAGTCATGGGGATTAAGGTTGGGAAGATATGCAAGTGAGATGGCATGTTCGGTCTTGGCAGATCCCTGTAGTACCTTGAACCGAACGTTGGTGAAGTTGCCTTCCCTGTACGGCTTCAGGACCCGAACATTGACAATTTTCTGAACGCTCCAAGTTTGGTATTGGGGTTGAGCTGCCCTTAGATAAAATTCGACTAAGTCCCGATCAACCTTTGGATGAGGATGAGGGAACTCTGCAATGTTTGAAAAGGCATGAAAAATAAACGCCTTTCGGGTCAGTGGCATGTCGAACTGAGAGTCGATAGTGTTAGAACGATCTAAAGAGATCACAGGTTCTAGCCACAAGATATTGGGTGTTTCAATGGCTTCTTTAATCAGCTTCTCAAGAGTCCAAGGAAGAAAAAGAGTTTTCCTGCTCTCAAGAAGGTCGTGGGCTTCTTTCTGTTTCCTTTCTACTTCTTCAGCCTCTCTAGCCACACGAGCACTGATGTCAGCCTCTTTATCTCGACCTTGTCGCTTCAGAAGGTCGGCAATTGTCTCCTTATCATCTTCATCGCTCTCCTCTGCAATCTTTTTGCCCTTTTCTTTTACACCGGAACCGGAGGCTTGGCCTACTGGAGGAGGTTCGGTTGTGTGTGTTGATGTTGAAGTAGGAGGCGGTTGAGACATGTTCTCTTTTTCTCCCCCTTGTTTCGGAATGGACACGAAATCAAGGAGCCCTTCAATTTTGCTGAGTAGAGAGAGGCGGGAGCAAGCTTCTCTGCAAGGTCACGCCTCACAGAATAATTGAGGATTGGGTCATGTGCTTCAAGGATGTTTTAGATAGCTGAGTGGACATCCGAAACACACGATTTAACCACCTCTCTTTCAGATCGAAGAGACTCAATCTCCTGTTGAGAGTTGGAGAGTTGAATACTCTTGACCTTCAGAGCGGTAGTCTTCCTTGCGAGAGCATCCATTAGAGAGTTCTCGGCAGCTAAGTCTTCTTGAAGCTTGGAGAGACGCTCCTCCATGGTTGTTCTGAAAGCTGAGTTGTCGTCAGAAATTGTTTGACGAAGTGAAGCGAACGACTTCAGCTCAAATGCGACTGATGTAGCCAGCTGGTTGATAATGGGTTCCAGCGTAGTCTTGGTGGCTTCAGCACTTTCCTGTAAAGATTTCAACAAGGAAGAAGCATCAGTAAATAGTTTATCGACTTTTTCGGTCGCTGCTTGACAAGCTTTGGTTGAGGCGTCAATGGCTGCAGTGGCGGAATCAAGGGAAACTTGATGAGCTTTGGAAAAAGCCTCAACAATTTTCTGAATGGCAGCTTCAGATATGGAGGACTGAGATGTAGAAGATGAGGCAATGAGCGAATCAATTTTATCATGGAGCTCCTTGAGATGCCTCTTTGTGACTGGAGCATCGTCATCATCGTCACTCTGAATTGAAACGGACTGTAATAGACCGAATCGAAGGTCATGTCCTCCCCGCCAAGGAGTGGTTCTTCACCCTCTGATGCATGAGCAGGAGAAGATGGTGGTGGTGAAGCTGGAGGCTCGGTAGTAGTAGTAGGTTCGGGTTGGGTGGTGTGTTCGGTTGTTGGTGTGGGTTCGGGTGCTGAGGTGGATTTGGGTGCGTCAGTATGAACCCCCGTATCAGATACGTTGGTTCTTACTTCTGCAGTGGTGGTGGTGGTTGCTTCGGTAAATATGGGAGGTGGTACTGGGATGGAAGTGGATAGGATTTCAGTGGTGGAAGTTATGGGGGGAATAGACATAGGAATTGTAACTGGTGGAGAGGAGATAGGAGAAGTAGAGAAGTGAACTTCAGGGGTTGGAGATCGTGGTGGAGTGTTACCACGAGGAGAGCCTTCAGAAGCAGAACTCTCTTCCTCAGATTCGCTTGAGGATGAAGCGATAATCAGTTTACGCCTCGGTTGGGTTTTTCTCCTCTTCTGCGGTGGGGATTGAGCAGCCTTAGTGGTTTTTCGTTTCTTGGGAGATGGGCCTTTGACTCCCTTTGTAACCTGTTTTTCTTTCCCCTTGTCAGCTTTCTTTCCTCTTGGGGCAGGCTTGTCAGCGTCGTGGATTGACTTGAGCATCTCTTGAGTGAGCTCTCTCGGACCAGAGCGTTTGAACTCCTTGTACGTTCTAATAATCCGGCTGTCAGCAGGAACATCACCATACATTGTTTCCGGGATTGAACCGTTGAATGAAAATTTAGAAACATCCGAAACAATGATCTTCGTGGTATGGAAAGTACCAATCGAAGACATTGGAGCACCAGCAACAATGGGGATGTGGTACTTGTCCATCACCCATTTAGTGACAAGTGTCCAGAACCGGGCATATGAAATCTCCGAATGTCGAGAAGTGGAAGAAAGACTCTGAATGAGTTGTTGCCAGAGGACCGACCCGTAGTCCATGTTGATTCCATTGTAGACCCCGTACATAATCGAGAGAAAAAGACGACTTGACCCGTCTGACCCAGCACTTCTTTCAGACAGCCACTTGAAAAGCACTGTAAACATACCGTTCCACTGAGGGGGCAGGCACGATTTCTTGAATTTCGTGACCGTGGTGAGCACCTCAGTGTACCCCATGTTGTAGAACATGTTGAAAAGATGACCCATCGGAATAGTTTCAGGATTAACCCTTGACAAATCAGGTTCAAACCCTAACAGCGTACAAAACCTCTGCTTGGAAATCGAAGCTTTGTGCTCGAAGACATCGAAGAAAATCCTATCGACGACCTTGTCGTAGTGAGCTGTGGCAAAAATTTGAGACAGAAACTCCATGGGAACTCCTTCAGCTCTGGTAAGAGCAGGAGCGATTGGCGAGTACTTCAGGCATTCGATAATAGGGAACATGAAAGCGTCATATGTGTGAGGAGTAAGATCGATGATCAAACTCTGCTGGGGACGAATAGGCAAGATGTGAGAAGTTGCATGAACTGATGAAGAATCCGCCATTGTTGTGATGAAGATGGGAGAGATGATGAACAGTAGAGGTTGGAGGATTTTCTTGCTCTCTGAAAATATAGGTGCAGTAAAGAGGTAAACAAAGGGTTGTGTTACCTTATATACTGTGGGTAAAGGAGAGAGAAGAATCTTTCCCAAATCTTCGATTGAAAAACGAAGAGTTTTTCGGAGGCGATTGACGCGTGACAGTTGGTGTTGCCGATGATTACGCATGAGAGAGAGTGACAGTCCCCAATTACACACCTTCCCATCAGGCACCATTTGGAGATGAAACGGTTCCAATACGCACACTTGGCCTTCTTGCGCCGTTTGAAATCAAATCGATTTGATTCCCGCTTGAGTCAGTATGTGGTCATCTTATCCTTTTAGAGTTAACGGCATCTTTAAATCATAAACACACACGTGGACTAATATCAACCACAACCCTTTTATAACTGCCAATCCAATTAAAATGCCTTGTAATTGAAACCAAAATTTTGGAAAATCAAAAAGATTTTCATGCTTAGTGTATAAAAGAAAAGAAATAAAGCAACACATTTGAGGGATTATGTGATGTCAATAGAGACACGAAACAATGGATCCCGGGCACGAATCTCTTCCTTCAAAGTCAAGAGAGACCTTAAAGTGGTTGTGTGGTTTCCCGTTGAATAACAATCAGACACTTATTAAGAAATGTTGAAAGGCTTCTTTTAATTAGGCTTATTTAGGTGGTTTTTGCTTCAATTCAAAATTCCTAATCTTGATATAAGACAGAAATCGAACGAAGTATTTGTGAGACCGGTGTAGTCTGTTGAACAAGTAGGTTGGAAATAATTTAAGTGGTAAGGAAATATGTAAAATCTCAAGAAAAATTAAAACTGGATTCCAAGGGAAGAAATGTTATTGGTTGTAACAATTTCATAGGAATCACTCAAAAGGAAACTAGAGATTCCATAGAGGTAAGTCTGTCAATTCATTAGTGAAAACTAGAGCAAATTGATTGTTCACCGTCAATGCATATTGGGTATTGAAGTTTGGGTTTCACTTAGCACGTAGTGGCACGAAGCTAAGATCATAAACGCAGAAATTGTGTAACCATAAACCTCAGTGGTAATTTCTGAGAGTCTCAAGGGTTACGTTGGTGAAGCGAATAAGATGGAGAAATGTAATGTAGATGGTGTAAAGAAACCAAAGTACCTCTGCTCTGAAGATAAGGACCAAGCATAAAACTCTTATCTCATGTGAGAAGAGAGTTAGGTAGCTCATGATTAGAATAAATATGAGAGCCTAATTGGGAAGACAAGGTTTGTATGTACCAAGTCAGTAAGGCTATTATTCAGAATCAAGTGAGGCTTTGGACACATACATCAGCATGCTTCTAGGGACACTTAACTAGTGAAATGATTTTCCCACAAATAGACACACAAAGACAAGTTGCAAAACAAAATAAATAAAAATATTTTTGGAGTTTTTGATTTAAAGAAAAAGAAAAAAATAAAAGAATATTTTTGGAATTTTTGATAAAAATAAATAAGACATAAAAAAATGAATGAATAAAAAAATTGGAACCGAACCCGAGCGTTCGGTCTATTTCGGTTGAGAAAAATTTTGGAACCGAACCCGAGCGTTCGGTCTATTTCGGGTGAGAAAAATTTTGAAACCGAACCCGAACGTTCGGTCTATTTCGGTTGCCAAAAAAAATAAGTTTGAAAAAGAAAAGAACATTGACAATAAGATAAATGAATTTGGAAAAATAATATAAAAGATTTACAACCAAAGAAACTACCTTTGAGTGATAAGCGAAGATCAGATGATACAACCGAACCCGAGAGTTCAGTTCATTTCGGTACACCAAAACAAGACCCGAACCCGAGCGTTCGGTTCATTTCAGCATACATGAGACCCGAACCCAAACGTTCGGTCTATTTCGCTTCTTACTTTTAATCTTGAGAGGTACTTTTTGGTACTGACTCTGATTCCATCATTCCTAGCCCTTGTAGAATTTTGTTGAAAGAAGCTTCAGGAAGAGCTTTGGTGAAGATGTCAGCCAGTTGATCAGTGGTTCGAACAAAATGAGTTTCGACGCTCCCATCTTCCACATGATCCTTAATGAAGTGATACCTCAGTGCTATGTGCTTAGTCTTGGAGTGTTGCACTGGGTTATGATAGATCCTAATTGCACTCTCGGAGTCGCAATATAGTGGGATCTTTTTCATATTGAGTCCATAGTCCCGGAGCTGGCTTTGGATCCAAATCAGTTGAGATGTACAGGAGGCAGCTGCGATATATTCTGCTTCAACTGTAGACAGAGATACACAAGTATGTTTCTGTGATTGCCAGCTAACCAACTTCCCGTCCAGAAATTGGCAGCCTCCAGTGGTGCTTTTCCTGTCTAGTCCACAACCTCTAAGGTCTGCATCTGAGTAGGCTTGAACGAAGAAACCTGAGTTTGATGGATACCATAAGCCGAGAGAGGTAGTTCGTTTTAGATACCGGAGTATGTTCTTCACTGCAAGCATATGAGGTATCGAATTAGCATTGAAATTTTTCTGTTTTCAGCCCCTCTTTATTTTGTAAATTTACTTTTTCAACCCTTTGCATAAATAAATTTCCGGTTTAGTCCTTAAACTACTTTTCTTGGCATTTTAACATCAAAACTTATTGGAATTGATATTTTTTAGCACATTTTTAGTTGAAAACAGTTTTAGTCCCTGAAAATACAGTTTTCTCGGTTGAAACCTTCCTTTTTTGCAATTTTACACTTTTGGCCCAAATTGGAAAATTTTTGCAACTTTGGTCCTTTTTAATTATGAAAAGCATTTTTAACCTTAGAAAAGGACTTGGGACACTAGTAGTCCACTGTTTTACAGAGAAACACAGTTTTAGCCCTTCAAAACAGAAAATTTCGCATATTGGGCCCTATTGGGCCAAAAATGTCATTTTTAGCCCATTAAGCTTGAAATTTATATTTTTAACCCTCCAAAAGAGTATATTTCCAGAAAATACTTTATTGAAACTGTTTTGACTCTTCTCATCCATCAGAATTCGTAATATGTCATTTTGGGGCCTTTAACTTTATTTTTTTAACATTTTGTGTCCAAAAAATGAGATTTTAGCCCAAAGGAGATGTTATTAAGCCACTTAGCAATTTTTCTTGGAATACTTTGTATGTAATAATATAGTTTATGCTAGTATCATTTAACATAAATTATATCTCGATTTTTAGGAGTTTATGGCTAGATCCAACATCATAATCACACAAAAACACACATATAAGCATAGAAATCATACAAGACATACAAAACACATATAGATCTACACTTTCACATGTATTCCCCCCCCCCCCCCCACAAAACTTATAAAATAGAAAATATGGAGTATGAAGCTCACCTTAGGGCGTGGTTTCGGTTTTTGAAGAAAAGATGGAAGAAAGTTTGGTGATTTTTGGCCCTAGCACCCCTTGATGAAGATCTCGGCCTTGAGGTGTTTCTAAGATACAAGATCATGATTTCTCATGAGTTAAGAAGAGATTTTTGAATATAAGAAGAAGTCTAAAGTATGGATCCAAGCATTAACTTACCTAGATAATGATTTTAGTGAAGGATTCTCCTTGTGAAGCTCTTGAATCTTCGAAATTTAGTGAAGAGAGTGGAGGTGTTTTTGGAGAGTGTTGATATGTGAAAGTGATGAAAATGTGTGTGTGTGTGTTGCTCACGGCCAAAACAAGAAGAGAGAGGGAGAGAGAGAAGTTGCATGGAGAAATGAGATTTGCAAGGTTGTTTGGGGTGTAAAGGCTTAGATATCCCTTGGACAAAAGTGAGGTGGCATGAAGAAGTCAACCCCCCCCCCCTTTCTTGGATTTGGGCCTTGGGCCGAGAATTTTGGAAGGAAAAAGGGTTTTTGGGCTTTATTGCCCTCAAGCCCATATAGAAGTTAAGTTGGATGAGTCTTGACCTAAAGGAAATATAATATGATTTTCACACTTTGTTAGGCTAGTTTAGGTTAATCATGGTTCAAAACTTTTAATTTATTTCATTCTAGGCCCAATATGGCCCAAAATGTTGAAATAAATTAATGTGGGTCCAATTAGAGCCCATTTAAGGGTTCTAAGCCCATGATAGTCAAATTGGAAGCTTATTGGTCTATTTGAGTCCAATAAGGAAGTCCTAGTCCAAAATGGACCTAAACAAGAACTTCTAGGGTTTCCAATTACTTGTTGACTATTTGTAGTACTTGTATGATGTATTTGATTGAAGTTTTTGAAAGCATCACACATGCTCTTAAGTTTTTGGTTCAACATTTTACTTAAGTATAGTGATTACAAGTCACAAAATTTCTAGTTGTGACATCATCCCCCCGTTAGAGGGAATTTCGTCCCGAAATTCTGTTTGAAAGCTAGATTTGAGAATGCTAGAATAGGTGAGGGTACTTTTGCTTCATTTGGTCTTCGCGTTCCCACGTGAATTCTGGCCCACGCTTTGCGTTCCACCGTACTTTCACGATCAGGATGCGACTTTGCTTAGTACGCTTCACCTCCCTGTCCATGATTTCAATTGGTTCTTCAACGAACAGGAGATTCTCGTTGATCATGATCTCGTCAAGGGGAATGACGAGTGTTTCATCTGATAGGCACTTCTTTAGATTAGAGACATGGAACACGGGGTGTACACTGTTTAGCTCTGCAGGTAGTTGCAGTCTGTATGCTACCGGACCTATTCGGGCAACGATCTTGAAAGGTCCAATGTATCGTGGGTTCAATTTTCCCCGCTTCCTAAAACGAATAAATCCTTTCCAGGGCGAGACTTTTAACAGTACTCGATCTCCGACTTGAAATTCTAAGAGCTTTCGCCGTTTATCGGCATAGCTCTTTTGTCGGTCGCGCGATGCTTGAAGTCGAGCTCTGATTTGAACGATCTTTTCCGTGGTTTCACGAATGATTTCCGGTCCTGTTAGCGCCTGATTTGATGTGAGTGCTTTTGCTAGCTGGGTGTCACCTACTTCAGCCCAACATAATGGTGATCTACACTTACGCCCGTACAGTGCTTCGAAAGGAGCGACCTTAATGCTTGAATGATAATTGTTGTTATACGAGAATTCGACTAAAGGTAAATGGGTATCCCATGACTTCCCAAAGTCTATCACACATGCGCGAAGCATGTCTTCAAGCGTTTGAATGGTTCGTTCGCTTTAACCGTCCGTTTGTGGGTGATACGCGGTGCTCATGTCGAGATGAGTTCCTAGTGCCTTATGGAGAGATTGCCAAAAACGCGAAGTGAATCTACTGTCCCTATCCGAGATAATAGACATTGGTACTCCGTGGAGTCTCACGATCTCTCGAATGTACAAACGTCTCAATCTTTCCATCTTGTAGGATTCTTTTATAGGCAGGAAATGGGCAGACTTCGTCAGCCAGTCCACTATTACCCATATGGTGTCCAGTCCGTCCGACGTCTTGGGTAGCTTGGTCACGAAATCCATAGAAATCCCCTCCCATTTCCACTTAGGGATTACCGGTTGTTGTAACAATCCTGAGGGTTTCTAGTACTCCACCTTTACCTTGGCGCACGTAAGGCACTTACTAACATAGGTCGCAATCTCCGCCTTCATGTTAGGCCACCAATAGTGTTGTTTAATATCCAAATACATCTTGTCTGAACCGGGATGAATGGAGTATCGTGTCTTGTGGGCTTCCTTCATAACAACCTCCCTAAATCCTTCAATTTTAGGGACCCAAATTCGGTTCATGAAGTAATATACTGCATTCTCCCTTGCCTCTAGGTTCTTCTCCATCTCGCGTAATGCTTCGCTTGCTCTATTTTCCGTCTTCATGGCCTCTGACTGGACTGCTGCAATTTGGGTGGCCAAATGAGATTGAATGGTTATCGAGAGAGTTTTCGCATGGCGGTTAGAGTACTCCTTCCGACTTAATGCGTCAGCTACCACGTTGGCCTTGCCTAGGTGGTACTTGATCTCGCACTCATAATCGTTTAGCAATTCAACCCATCTTCGTTGTCTCATGTTCAGATCCTTCTGGTTTAGGATGTGTTGGAGACTCTTGTGATCCGTGAAGACGGTGCACTTCGTACCGTAAAGATAATGCCTCCAAATCTTTAGGGCAAAAACTACAGCTCCCAATTCTAGGTCATGGGTCGTATAATTTACTTTGTGCGTCTTTAGTTGGCGGGATGCGTATGCTATCACCCTTCCACGTTGCATGAGAACGCAACCTAAGCCCTGGTTTGACGCGTCATAGTAGACTGCAAAATCTTCCGTTCCTTCTGGTAGAGATAGTAAAGGAGCACTACAGAGAGCTTGCTTCAAGGTCCAAAACGCAATCTCTTGTTTGTCTGTCCATTTGAATGGTACGCCCTTTTGCGTAAGCGAGGTAAGTGGCTTGGCGATCTTAGAGAAGTTTTGAATGAATCTCCTATAGTAGCCTGCTAGACCTAAGAACTGACGAATTTCTGTGGGCGTTGTCGGGGTTGCCCATCCTTCAACAGCTTTGACCTTAGAGGGATCCACATGAATTCCATCTTGGCTAACTACGTGACCTAGGAAGTTCACACTCCGGAGCCAGAACTCACACTTGGAGAGTTTTGCATATAGCTTCTCCGATCGCAGCGTTTCTAGGATTTGTCGGAGATGTTGGCCATGCTCTTCTTTGCTTCTAGAATAAACGAGAATGTCATCAATGAAGACAATGACAAAGTTGTCGAGGAATGGTCGACAGATTCGGTTCATTAGGTCCATAAATGTTGCAGGGGCATTTGTAAGACCGAAGGGCATTACAACAAATTCATAATGTCCGTAGCGGGTTCGGAAAACGGTTTTTGGAATATCCTCTTCCCGGACTTTGAGTTGGTGGTATCCGGACCGTAGATCTATATTAGAAAAATAACTAGCTCCTTGGAGCTGGTCGAATAGATCATCGATTCGTGGGAGTGGGTAGCGATTCTTGACAGTGAGTTTATTTAACTCTCTGTAATCGATGCACATCCTAAAGGATCCGTCCTTCTTTTTGACAAAGAGCACTGGAGCTCCCCATGGCGAGTAACTAGGTCAGATAAATCCCTTGTCCAGAAGCTCACTGAGTTGGCTGGACAATTCCTGCATTTTAGCAGGAGCCAGCCGATAGGGTGATTTAGCGAGAGGAGTTGCTCCTGGAACGAGGTCGATTCGAAACTCAACCTGTCTCTCTGGGGGTACTCCCGGAAGATCTTCAGGAAACACGTCTGGAAATTCACACGCTACCGGAATATCTTGAATGTTAGTTTCTTCCTTGGTTTTATCCACTATGTGAGCCAGAAATGCCGAATCCTTCTTTTGTAGGTGCTTTTGTGCCTTGATGCACGATATGAGGCGAAGGTTCATGCTAGGTTTGTCTCCGTAAATTACTAGGGTTTCGTGATTTGGGAGACGAAGACGAACGGCCTTCTCGTGGCACATAATTTCAGCATGGTGGGGGCTTAGCCAATCCATGCCGATGATCACATCGAAACTCCTAATCGATACTGGCATTAGGTTTATTCGAAAGACGTGTTGATTAAGAGTTAGGGTACATCCTATGTAGATTTCCCCAGTGGATTCGGTTTTCCCATTGGCCATTTCCACCATAAAGGTTTCATTTAGCTTTTGGGTTGTTGTTTTAATAAATGCTTAAACTTATCGCTTACGAAACTTCGCTCCGCTCCGGTGTCAAATAAGATGCATGCATAAGTGTGGTTTAGGGGAAACGTACCGGTAACAACAGAGGGGTCCTGAATAGCCTCACCCTGACCCATGGTCAGCATCCTTCCTGTTCCTCCGTTTGCTGAATTGTTGTTGTTAGGGCAGTCTCGGCGGAAATGCCCCGTCCTTCCACACCCATAGCAGGTGTGGCTAGGCCCTACACTGCTGCCGCCAGTGATGATGTTGTTGTTGTTGCGATGGTTGTTATTGTTGTTCCCCTGATTTTGGTTCTGGGGAGGGTAAGTCCTGCAGTACCTTGCAGTGTGTCCCCTTCGGTTGCAACTAGTGCACTGAAAATCCTTGCATTCTCCATTATGATAGAGACCGCACTTATTGCACTTGGGAAGATTACCGGAATAAGGTCTTGAAGGATTTGAAGCAGCTGAGGCTGGAGCATGTGGTGCGGCTGGAACCGGTGCGGTGACAGCGTTAACCGCCACTGTCTGCTGCTTTTTAGAGGTCTCAAGGCCCTGACGCCCCTTCCTCTTATTGTTCTTTCCCTTCTTGCCATCACCTTCCTTCTTTCTCTCAGCCTCCACTGGCTTCTCGCCCTTCTTGTTGTTATAGTCATACAGCTTCTTTGCCAATCTTTTTGCACTGTCAAATGTTTCGGGGTTTGCAGCTATCACATTCCCTTGAATTGGTGACGTTAATCCCCAGATGAATCGCTCAATCTTCTTTCCTTCCGAGGTGATCATACCCGGGCACATCAGAGATAGTTCACTAAATCTCGATATGTAGGCATCGATATTCGCATTTGATACAAGAAAATTTTGCTCGTAAGAGCATACATGAGTGACACTAGTTCGACAGCATAACGGCTCTATGAGTAGTGTAGTCACTTAAACATAGAGTCGGGGTACATAGCATAGTTCTTAATGACCTACTAAGATAAGTCTATCCCTAACCGCGATGAGCTACGTCCTAATATAGCGGTGGAATCATATGCCGAAGTGTTGAGCCAACAGCTGGGCCATCTCAGTCATATCTACAATGACCTCATCCCTATCATGCTTTGCTTGCACTGCATGTGCTTCCATGGCGAACAGTTGTTGCCGCAAATCGGCAATCTTGGTTCCTGGGGAGCGATTCTCCCTTGCGAGATTCACTGGTGGGGCGTGGTGATCCTGTTGTACTTTGCTAACAGGAGATGCGACGTGATCCATGTCCGGGGCCTGATCCTCCTCCATGTCATCATCGGTCTCCTCGAACTCGTAGTCTATGTCCATGTACTCGTCAGGTTCAACGTCGTGGGCTCCCTCTTGATTCCCTTCTGGTTCATCTTCAAGTATCCCATGTGCCACTAGGGCTTGGTGGAACTGAATACCCTGATGCTCTCCCTCCATGAAGACTGGGAGAAGGTATACGAATAAGCTATCCTTTTCCTATGACTCTACCACTATTGCATAAGCTAAACAAACGTTCTCGTGTTGATGCTATAGGGGTATAGTTTTAGGTTCCCTAGATATCACGATTTCATCGGGACATGCATTAGTTATATCTTGGAGGGAATGTAGTTGATCAGGCTACATCCACCCCTGGATACTACTAAGAACAGTCCGGATTTAACCGGGATACTAGTATTATCATGTTTGGTTCGGCGTTATGTTCTTATTCCTAATGCAAGCAAGGGTGTTTTATTTACTTGTTTTGTTCAGATTTATGTTAGTCCCTCTTTTTGGTTTATAGTTGCATATCAATGTGTGGCTAGATATGCTAGTTCACTATAAACAAAGCTCTGATACCAACCTGTCACACCCCCGAACCAGACGGCGGAAACGTCCGAGGGCTATCGTGACTTAATTGAATACCATAACATTGAATATATATATATATATATATATATATATATATATATATATATATATATATATATGAAACATAACATCATTCATCACCATGCATTAATATAGTACAACTGATAAAGTTTACACTGAGTACATTGTTTTAGCATTACATTCCCAAAAATAAATTGTTCGGTTCATAGATAAACAAACTGCAAGCCATCACTGAGTACATTTTCCTTCGGTTTACTTGTTACTTGAGAATACAAGTATTTTGAAAAAAAAACGTCAACATATGAAATGTTGGTGAGTTCATAAGCGGTATTTGAAAAGCAACGTTTTGTATTGTTTTGAAAAACTACCAGAAAATCTGATATTTTCTGAAAAGAGTTTATGAAAAAGTTTGTGAAGATCCATAAGTATGCTTGTTTGTTTCTATAGTTGTAAAAAAAATTGTTCATTAAACTTGTGTACATTTCGAAACCGTATGTATTGAAAAACCCTAGGAAAATCCGATGTTTTCCTAACACTTTGAATTCCAAGTAGTTGTTGTACCATCGCGGCATGTGAAGTCATTGATTCCAGGCGACGTCGGATTATTGCGCATGGTGAACTGCTATAAACACGCGTTACACAAACGACCAGTTTACAACTATACTAACGATCCCGTAGGCGTCGTCCGTACTATTCATGTAATCCAACCGCCCTGACTTCTTGTAGTCCCACATCCGAAGAGAAAGAGGGCACGAAGACCGAAATAACTCCATTAGTCGGTTGGGGATAGAGTGAGTGCGAAGGGCCCTTGGCCCGACTCGCATTTGAATAACCGACTTTACTAGCAGTACCAAAGGACCCTTGGGGACAAATAGTATAAAAGCCATTGAAAGTCCTTTTACGCTGTGTTGGATCATGTAAGGCCCAACAACTCGTAAGGTTGAAGTCTTCGGGCCTAAAGATCAAGTCATTGGGCTAGCTAGGCCCAACAAACAAGATTTTACACTTTTGGGCCCAAAGGTGGTGCGTCGACGTCTGTGCACTCTCACGTGTGTAATGATTTCCCAAATTTTCCGTGTATGAGCCGAGTTATCGTCATGTTAGTAATTTTGGATTTGTTATTGATTCGAGACCGAATCAATTCGTTAGATAACGATTTTTGGTGTTGATGTGTATTGTAATTCGTCGGTAGTCGCAGTGCCAATATTTGATCACAAAGGATGTATCGAATTAGCATTGAAATTTTTCTGTTTTCAGCCCCTCTTTATTTTGTAAATTTACTTTTTCAACCCTTTGCATAAATAAATTTCCGGTTTAGTCCTTAAACTACTTTTCTTGACATTTTAACATCAAAACTTATTGGAATTGATATTTTTTAGCACATTTTTAGTTGAAAACAGTTTTAGTCCCTGAAAATACAGTTTTCTCGGTTGAAACCTTCCTTTTTTGCAATTTTACACTTTTGGCCCAAATTGGAAAATTTTTGCAACTTTGGTCCTTTTTAATTATGAAAAGCATTTTTAACCTTAGAAAAGGACTTGGGACACTAGTAGTCCACTGTTTTACAGAGAAACACAGTTTTAGCCCTTCAAAACAGAAAATTTCGCATATTGGGCCCTATTGGGCCAAAAATGTCATTTTTAGCCCATTAAGCTTGAAATTTATATTTTTAACCCTCCAAAAGAGTATATTTCCAGAAAATACTTTATTGAAACTGTTTTGACTCTTCTCATCCATCAGAATTCGTAATATGTCATTTTGGGGCCTTTAACTTTATTTTTTTAACATTTTGTGTCCAAAAAATGAGATTTTAGCCCAAAGGAGATGTTATTAAGCCACTTAGCAATTTTTCTTGGAATACTTTGTATGTAATAATATAGTTTATGCTAGTATCATTTAACATAAATTATATCTCGATTTTTAGGAGTTTATGGCTAGATCCAACATCATAATCACACAAAAACACACATATAAGCATAGAAATCATACAAGACATACAAAACACATATAGATCTACACTTTCACATGTATTCCCCCCCCCCCCCCCCACAAAACTTATAAAATAGAAAATATGGAGTATGAAGCTCACCTTAGGGCGTGGTTTCGGTTTTTGAAGAAAAGATGGAAGAAAGTTTGGTAATTTTTGGCCCTAGCACCCCTTGATGAAGATCTCGGCCTTGAGGTGTTTCTAAGATACAAGATCATGATTTCTCATGAGTTAAGAAGAGATTTTTGAATATAAGAAGAAGTCTAAAGTATGGATCCAAGCATTAACTTACCTAGATAATGATTTTAGTGAAGGATTCTCCTTGTGAAGATCTTGAATCTTCGAAATTTAGTGAAGAGAGTGGAGGTGTTTTTGGAGAGTGTTGATATGCGAAAGTGATGAAAATGTGTGTGTGTGTGTGTGTTGCTCACGGCCGAAACAAGAAGAGAGAGGGAGAGAGAGAAGTTGCATGGAGAAATGAGATTTGCATAGTTGTTTGGGGTGTAAAGGCTTAGATATCCCTTGGACAAAAGTGAGGTGGCATGAAGAAGTCAACCCCCCCCCCTTTTCTTGGATTTGGGCCTTAGGCCGAGAATTTTGGAAGGAAAAAGGGTTTTTGGGCTTTATTTCCCTCAAGCCCATATAGAAGTTAAGTTGGATGAGGCTTGACCTAAAGGAAATATAATATGATTTTCACACTTTGTTGGGCTAGTTTAGGTTAATCATGGTTCAAAACTTTTAATTTATTTCATTCTAGGCCCAATATGGCCCAAAATGTTGAAATAAATTAATGTGGGTCCAATTAGAGCCCATTTAAGGGTTCTAAGCCCATGATAGTCAAATTGGAAGCTTATTGGTCCATTTGAGTCCAATAAGGAAGTCCTAGTCCAAAATGGACCTAAACAAGAACTTCTAGGGTTTCCAATTACTTGTTGACTATTTGTAGTACTTGTATGATGTATTTGATTGAAGTTTTTGAAAGCATCACACATGCTCTTAAGTTTTTGGTTCAACATTTTACTTAAGTATAGTGATTACAAGTCACAAAATTTCTAGTTGTGACAAACATGCTGCAGCAATAGCATCAGCCCAAAAATATAAAGGTAGAGAAGCGAAACTTAACATGGTTCGGGCTGCCTCACACAAAGATCGGTTTCGTCTTTCGACAATCCTGTTTTGTTGAGGGGTATAGGGGGCTGAGAAGTTATGACTGGTTCCTTTCTCTGCCAAAAAGTCTTCAAATTCTTTATTCTTGAACTCCAGCCCGTTGTCGCTTCTGATATTGCGAACAACTTTCCTCAGTTGCACTTCAACTTGCTTAATAAACATCTTCAGCTTGAGAGTTGGCTCAGATTTGTGCTTCAGAAAGAACACCCATGTAAAATGTGAAAAGTCATCAACAATAACAAGAATAAACTTGCTACCGCTAATGCTTTCGATAGATGATGGACCACACAAGTCAATGTGAATTAACTCAAATGGTTCAACAACTTTAGTGTTTATAATGGATGGGTGACTTTGACGACTCTGCTTCCCCATTTCACACGCAGCACACAAATGTTCTCGATCGAACTTGAGCAATGGAAGACCCCGAACATGACCTCCGGTGACAAGTTTGTTGATATCCTTGAAGTTGAGATGGGAGAGCCTTCGGTGCCACAGCCAGCTTTCGTCAGAATGTGCTTTGGATAACAGACAGATAGTTCGATTTCCTTTGATAGGTTTGAGATTGAGAGGAAACATTTCGCCTTTGCGCTCTGATTTGAGAATCACTCTTTTTGTTTTCTTCTCTATTATTTCCGAACCCTCATCGTCAAATGAAACTTTTAAAACTGGTGCCTCCAACAAGCTGAGATACACTGATGAGGTTGTGATGTAGCCCTTCAACATACGCCACCTTTCTAATCGTGAAGTCTCCATTTGTTATCATCCCATAACCTTTTATTGTACCAAATGAGTTGTTCCCGAACTTGACATTCCTGCCGTTTGGAAGAGATCGAAATTCCCTCAGCTCTTCCTTCCTTCCTGTCATGTGACGTGAGCAGCTACTGTCAATATACCATTCTTCATCGAACTGCTCGTTACTGATAACCTGCAAAAATTAAGCAGATTTAGGAACCCAAAGTTTCTTGGGTCCACGTGAGCCTTTCACAGGAACAGGAATAGTAAGAGAAATGTCAACAAGATATGTTCATTTTATTAAAGTTGTTTCATCTTTCTTTTTAATGGTGAAAACTTTAATTTTGTTAGGATTTGTTACAGTCGGTTTGGATTCAGGTTTTGACGTTTGTGCCTTGGACTGCTTTTGATCATTCTTGTCTGAGGAAACCTTCGATTTTCCTTTCAAATCTGTTGAAGATTTTGGATTTTGAGTTTGGACAAAATTGAGTTTAAAATGAGATTGAGAGGAATTAGATCGAGAGAGTTTGGACTGAGAGGTTTTCTTGACTTGAGGTTCTAAGTGACCTATTTGTTTTTTTATCATTAGTGGGACCGAACCTTGAATTTTGGTAGCTTTTGCTTTCGGAGCCAAACCTATGCGTTCGGTAGCTGGTGTTCTCTGAACCGAACCTTTCCCTTCTGTTGTTATTACTTTCTTGAGGTCTGACAGCACTTTTCTCTGACTTTGAATTTTTGTCATGATAAGAGAAATGGGCGTTTTGAGATCGCCAAAACTGTTTTCGCTCTGAGAGATTCTTTTTGTATCTCAGATTCCTTTGCTGCTTTTGATCCTTCACTTGCTTCGGCTGTCGGTGGATGTTGGCTTTTTGCTTTTGCTTCCTATCAGCCGGTTCACTTTTAACAGATGATGTTTCGCTTGTAGGAGTGACTTCTTCTATAGGAACTTCTTTTGTACCACTAGTGCTTGGCACATCAAAGTTGTCAGGCTTGTTTAGTGGCTCTGGCACATATCTGCCTTTGGTTTTCCAGGACGTCCGCTCTGATAGACCAATAGTTTCGCCGGCATTATCTATAGGAGCAGACCAGAAAAACTCATCACAGCCATCTGCATTATCTTCGTTTACTATGGCGGTGAGTTCGGCTGTCTGATGTTCGGTTACTCCTGTGACCTTATATACCTGATTTGGAGTTCTTCTTACCTTTTGGTACACAACAACCTTTTCTTCAAGAATCGGGGACTTATTTTGAGACAAACGAGCAAACTCCACAGAATTTCAAAAATAAGATTTTTGTGGTTTTCAGGTTCGCTCTTGACAAACTCAGAACAGTCAACTTCATCCTCTACAGAAATTACGCTCATATCATCATCCTCATTAAGCTCAGACGCGTTTTCAACATCAATTTTATTTTCTGAGCTCAAGTTGGCATTCAATGAGTCAAATTTTTATATGGTTTCAGTCCTAAGTTTCAGTTTATCGTTTTCATCCAAAAGATTTTTCAGCATGTCCTTATGGTCTTTGGACTTTATAAAAGATTCGATTTTGTCCAGTCCATACATATAAGTGGGATTCACATCATCAGACGAAACTACACTTTCGCAATTATATGCTTCAGCATCGATTTCATCCTCCTTAAACTCAAGGAAGGGCAAAATCATGCGATGAATTTTCTGCCCTATTTCACAGTTCAAATGAAGTTGAGTGATGTTAGCATAAAGACACTTAGCAATTAAACAAAAAACATTTCTCTGTTTCAAAAGTTTCAAATTGTCTCTTTGTAAGTAAATGTTTTCGTCCTTAGATTTAATCAGCTCTGACTCCTTCAGCTCTATCCACATCCTCCGTTCCTCACTCTTGGATGACACACTGCTTATTTGGTTAGTTAGGTTAGAATTGGTGACCCGTGTTTGAGTTAAACTGCTATCTAGATTTGAGATTCTTGAATTTAAGCTTTTTAATTCTTTTTCATATGAATTTTGTGGGACTTTGAATGAAACAAAAATGGATTGTACCTTCTTGATCAATTCATCAAGCTCATTGATCTGCACACTGAGAGGTTTTGCTGTGAAGCATAAGTCCTCTTGCTCCTTAGTGTCCTCATTCCCACCGTCTGTATTGTATCCCCTCATTTGAGATACATTTGTCACCATCAAACACTTCCCACTGCTTTCATCACCTCTTGCAACATACGCCTTTCCATGAGATGGCTTCCTGACTTCATCATCCTCTGAATCGGTTGACCAGACCTGCACGCCACCGAACTCATCATCCGCTGCCGAACCCTGCACAATTAAAGCATTCATCGAAGGGTTAGCAGCAGCTTTCTTTCTCTTAATCTCTTCTAGCTTTTTCATCAACACAGCGTCTTCATCTTTTTCCTCATCCTTCTCTGCCATTTTCTTTAGGACACAGTCTTTGGCATAGTGGTTCTTTCCTCCACATTAGTAGCAGTTCACACCAGAATCTCCTTCAACTTTCACCTCTTTCTTTGGTTCTTCTGTCTTCCGTTCCTCCCTAACCTTTTCAGAACTATAGCTTCCCTTCCAATTTCAGTTTTTATTGGTAGGGAACCTTTTCTTAATGAACCTCTTTGGATTCGACACCATCATTGCATAATCTTCAGAAGTAAGATCATAGTCTTCTAGGTTGAGATCTTCATCTTCTACCACACTTTTGCTTTTAGACAGAAGGGCCAAGGACCCTAAACTTGAGACCACATTCTTCTCTTGCAGGACAATCTTTTCTTGGGATTTCATAATTCCCACTAGCTTTGCTAAGGAATAAGACTTGAACTGCTCATGAGCTTTAACGGTGGACACGACAGCTCTCCACTCGGATCTTAGGCCATTCAAAAAGGTAACTTTTTGTTCAATCAGCTTCCTTTCTATATCGTGTTTGATCATCTTGCTAAGAAGATGATTGAAGCGATCGAACGTCTGAGTAACAGTTCCATCAGAATTTTGCTTAAATTCACCAAACTCAGACAAAAGTAAGGTCTGAATAGAATGCTCCAGATCTTCATATGTGGAATATAGCTCTTGCAGCCTATCCCATATTTCTTTAGCGGTGCTGCATGAACTCACCAACCTGAATGTATCTGATTGAAGAGCGAATCGAATCAGTCTCAATGCCTTAATGTTGCACTGAAACTTTTCCTTTTTGTCCTGAGCAACGTCCTTTACGTCCTTTAACAGATCATTATACTCTTTCTGAGTTTTAATGATTTTTGATGTTCCTGAATGAGCAAATGGTCCAGAAACGATTGCTTCCCAAATAAGATATCCATTGTCTTCAGATCCGATGACATAATCTTCGAAATGATGTGCCCAAACTTCTTAATCTTGGGTGTAAAGAATAGGAATCTTCGTCGTTGATCCAATGTTGTTGTCAAAAACATTGTGACTTGGAGGGGGAGCTCTTCAAAGACAAGAAGTGATTCAGATTCTTTGTTCTGAAATGGGTTTTTATGGCGGGCTTGGTTTTCATGAAGATTTTTTTGGGATTACATTCGAAAATGAAGTTTAAAGACATTACTTCGTGGATTGCTTCATCTATTCCTCGTTGCAAGATCTTTTTATTTGCTAGATGCTTGTTTTGGAAGTTAAAGCATTGTCATCCATTCTATACTTTGAGGGGGAGATTGTAGGTTTCAAAGCACTCCATGGATGATGGCAATGGGCCCCTTGATGAAGTGTAGGTTAAAAGCCCAAGAATTGTATTTTCCCTATAAATAGTCATGTATTATTCATTATTAGGGTTAAGAGTGAGGCAAAATGTAACCGCCACATGAGGTTTCTTATGTAGTGTTAGATTCTTTAGTCTATGCTGAAGTGTAATTTATCCCTCATATTTGAATAAATCGAGTGATCATTCGACATATCTTCATATTTGTGTTTGTTCTTATATATATGTATAAGACAAGTCATTCTTACCGTTAGTAGGCCTCATTCACGAAGCTAGTCTATAATGGGTGTTTAATGAAGCAGCCTATAATATGACCGCTATTTGGTATCTACTCTTACCCACCACACTCTTGAATAGTGGAGGCTCGTTAGACGAATGGGTAGGATAGGACATTAATCCTCATTAATAAGTATAATGATATTATAAAGTAACTAAATTTTTATAAATTCCCAATCTTAGTTACTTTAGGAAAAATGTGAAAATGGTGCTATCCCATGGAAATTGCACTTTGCATCTTGCTAAGTCGTTAGTGGAGCGTGTGTGGTTAACCGGCACACTAGTTTGGGATTAGCAAGGGTGGAAAAGGGTAGCTTGATGTTAATCATGGATCAATGGAGCGTGTGTGGTTAACCGGCACATTGATCAAGTGATATGTAACATTAAGAGTACCAAGCACATTTGCATGGTTATTCACACCTTGTTTGTGATCCTAGGTATCCCAGTCACAAAATTGAAGGGCATAATCGAGATTTAAACATGCCATTGAAAAGTTCAATGAATCTCAAAAGAATCTAGGAATTTCAATTCATTTAAAACCTAAATCTTCTTTTTCGTTTTTCATGGTGGAAATTGGTAAATCGTCATTTACCTACCTTCAAATATTTTACAATTGGATTACAACATCCCTTTTCCGAATGGTGAAATATTATGTTGGGTCATAGGCTTAATATTTCATTTGGGTGTTTTATTAAGGATCCTTATCTAATCTAAACTTTGTCTTTCTTTTCAGATGTCTACTTCAAACAATGCTTGAAACCCAATCTCTTCTGGCTCTTTCTCCTTCATGAACTTATGTGGGAGGGTCATTTTTGATGGGTTGAATTTCAATGAATGGATTCGAAACATCCGCATGGCTATTCGCTACGAGGATAAAGAATATGTCCTCGATAAAGAGTTAAAGGAGATTGATGAAAACACTGCTACTCCCGAACAGATTGTTGATTATAAGACTCATGAGAGGGACACGACCAAAGTGTCATGTATTATGATTGCTACCATGACTGTTGAGCTTTAGAAGTCCTATAAGTACTTTTGGCCTTATGAAATGCACCATGATTTGATGTAAAGGTACCATCAAAGTGCTCGACAGGAAAGGTATGAAATCATAGCCTCCATGATCACAACCAAAATGAAGGATGGGGAGTTCATCACATCCCACTTGCAAAATATGCAAAGGTATTTGGACTGCTTGCTAAAGTTGAATGTCAACTTCGATGAAGAGTTCGCCATTGACATTATCCTACACTCTTTTCCTTATTGTTATGATCAGTTTCGTATGACTTACCATATGAACATGGAGGAGGTCACTCTAAGAAAGCTTCAAGGTCTTTTAAGAACTGCTGAAAGTAGTTTGAAAGGAAAATTTGTTGTACCTACTCCTACTACTACTGGCCCTGTCTTGGCAGTTGGAAATGAGAAGGGAAAGAAGAGGAAGGCTCCTTCTAAGAGCCACAAGAGAAAGTCCTATGATGGATCCTCTTCAAGTGGGACCAAAATTGGTTCTACTAAACCCTCTTCCAATCCAAAGGAAGCAGAGTGCTTCCATTGTCATGAAAAGGGGCACTGGAAACGAAGTTGCCCCCAAATACTTGCAGGACATAAATGATGAGAAGATCAAGCCCACCTTTGTAGGTATTTACACTATTCTGTCTAATAACTCATCACAGACTAATTCTTGGGTCCTTGATACAGGATGTGGTTTTCACATTTATTCTGATTTGTAGGGTCTAAAAGGAAGTAGGGATGTGGAGCACGGGAAGATGAACTTGATCATGGGGAATAGGAAAAAGTCGTCTGTCACCAAGATTGGAGTTTATTCTTTATTGCTTAGTAGTGGGTTAAATTTAGAATTAAATAATTGTTGCTACTTGTTTGATATGGCGAGAAATATTTTTTTTATGGTTTGTATGAACAAGGTTTTACTTTTTCATTTAATAATGAGGTTGGTAGTATTAATGGTTATTATAATGGAAAATTTTATTTTGAAGCATTACCTTGTAACTATGATGGTTGTAGATAACTTAGGAAATAATGTGTTGCATATAGATTCATCCATTGTTTTGGATAAAGCATGCTTATGGCATTGTTGTCTTGGACATGTCAACAAGAAACGCATAGCCCAACTCCAAAAGGATGGAGTGTTGGAGTCAGTTGACTTAAAGTCGGATGATGCATGTGAATCTTGTTTAGTTGGAAAGATGACCAAGTTGCCCTTCACTAGTTCTTGTGCAAGGGGTGAGGGTTTGTTGGATCTCATACACACCGATGTGTGTGAACCTTTCAGATCTGCCACAAGGGATGCTAACCGCTTCTATGCGACTTTTACTAATGATTACAGTAGATATGGGCATATCTACTTAATCAAGCATAAGTCAGAAACCTTTGAAAAGTTCAAAGAGTTTAAGCAAGAAGTGGAGAATCAATTGGGAATGAAGATAAAGATGTTGCAATGTGATCGAGATGGTGAGTATCTTAGTATCGAGTTCCATGACTATCTTAAGAAATGTTGGAATGTTTCACAATAGACTCCACCTAGGATACCACAGCTTAATGGTGTGGCTGAAAGGCGTAATCGAACCTTGTTGAACATGGTTCGTTCCATGATGAGTCAAGCTTCGTTACCTATCTTACTCTGGGGTATGCCTTAGAGATTGCTGCCCATATCCTTAATCTAGTCCCAACTAAAAAGGTTACCAAAACACCTCAGAAAATGTGGACAGAGAAGGTTCCCTCGTTAGCACATATCAAGGTTTGGGGTTGTGAGGCTTTAGTAAGACAAGAGACTCACGACAAGCTCAAACCTTGTAGTGAGCGATGTATTTTCATCGACTACCCACAAAAATCCTTTGGATATCTCTTTTATAGACCGAGTGACAATGTTGTCTCCATTACAAGGAGAGGGGTTTTCCATGAAAGAGAACTCATATGCCAAGAGCACAATGGGAGGCAATTGACCTTGAAGAGCTTCAAGAGTTAAGTGATGAAGGAACCTAAAACACTAGCACTCAACCCGAGGAGGAATCTCCAGTTGAACCAGTTGACGAGTCCTTACCTCTGAGACGTTCTAGTAGAGTTAGAATGGCACCTGAGTTTGATGGTTTCCATATTACTACTGAAGGTGATACATTTATCAGTGATAGTACACTAGTAAATTTAGATAAACCTAACAACTACAAGGAAGCCATGGCAGGCCCCGAGTCTGCAAAATGGAAAGAGGCAATGGACAGCGAGATTTAGTCCATGTATGACAATCAAGTTTGGAACTTTGTTGACTATGTACCAGGTCATAAGACTGTCGGTTGTAAATGGATCTTCAAGAAGAAGACCGACATGGATGGGAAAGTACACACTTATAAGGCACGATTGGTTGCGAAGGGCGTTACTCAAACTCCTGGAGTTGACTATGATGAGACCTTCTCATCAGTGGCTAAAATTAAATCTATTATGGTTATGCTAGCCATAGTTGCATTTCATGATTGTGAAATATGGCAAATGGATGTCAAAACCGCTTTCCTTAATGGGAAGTTGGTTGAAGATGTTTACATGAATCAGCCAGAGGGTTTTGTCAATGCAACATACCCTAATAGAGTGTGTAAGCTTGAAAAATCCATTTATGGATTGAAACAAGCATCTCGCAGATGAAATCTTTGTTTCAATGAGAAAGTCAAAGAGTTTGGTTTCTCGAGAAGCGAGGATGAATACTGTGTATATGTCAAAGCTAGTGGGAGTATAGTTAGCTTTCTGGTGTTGTATGTGGATGACATACTTCTCATAGGAAATGACATTCCAACCTTGCAGGAGGTTAAGTCCTGGCTTGGGAAGTGTTTTGCTATGAAGGACTTTGGGGAAGCTGCTTATATTCTAGGGATAAGGATATTGAGAAACGGGAGTAAAAGACTGATAGGAGTTAGTCAAAGTATCTACTTAGACAAGGTGTTGAAACGTTTCAACAAGGAGGATTCCAAGAAAAGAGAATTACCTATCCAGAGCAATACCAAACTGAGTAAGACTCAGAGTCCGAATACTGACGCTGAGACAGCAGAAATGAGTCGAATACCATATGCTTCTATAGTAGGCTCGATCATGTATGCTATGACATGTACTCCCCTATTGTAGTCTTTGCTTTGAGCGTGGTTAGTAGATATCAAGGGAACCCTGGTAAAGCTCACTGGACTGCAGTAAAGAACTTTCTTAAGTACCTGCAGAGGACTAAGGGTTGGGTCCTTACCCTCGATGGGGGTGATGACTTCAGAGTGACTGGGTATAGTGATGTCAGCTTTCAAACCGACAGATATAATTTCCGCTCTCAGTCGAGCTGGATAGTTACCTCAAACGGAGGAGTAGTAACATGGAAAATTTCAAAATAGGAGACTGTAGATGATTCAACGTGCGAATCAGAGTACATAGCATCAAGTGAAGCATCAAATGAGGTGATATGGATAAAGAACTTCATCGGAGACCCTTGGAGTTGTACCATCTGTAAAGGAGCCTATAGAGATTTTTTGTGACAGCGAGAGTGCGGTCGCCTTATCTAAGGAACCAAGAGATCATAGCAAATCCAGGCACATCGACATAAAATATCATTTTATAATACATCGGATAGAAGAAGGACTCCTTGTAGTAAAGAGGGTATCATCAGAGGAAAACCCAGCAGATTCCCTTACGAAGGGGCTGAGTAGGGTCAAGCATTTGCAGCACACTAGGAGTATCGGGCCGAAGGACGATATTAGTTTTTAGTGATTAGATAGATATTTAGAAACTTGTAATAGCTAAAATGTAATTGACATTTGATGATTGAATAAAAGGAGTTTTATTTATAAGTAAAGTTACTATCTTGTGTCAATTGTTTACTATTGTTTCAATTTTGCATGTTTTGACTTCCAAAATAATAAGATTATTCAAACCATCCATAGTAGATCATACTTTAGAAGTAGGTTATGAAAGTAGACTATCATGAATGGGTTTTTGTAAGATTGTCTAAGGTGTTAGACATAGCAAAAGTTTGTTGTAAACATTCATGAGTGCTCTTGAAATAAGATTTGAGTATTGGACAAAACCCACTCTCACCTGAATCACTTCATGGAATTTATCATGAGTGATTGTGAGACGATAATATCGTATAATCTTCAAACCAAGATATATGAGTTTTTGATTGTGAGTTGGTTGTACATTGATAGTACGAAACCGCATCAGTAACTTGATGTTATAAAAGGTATTATTCTGTATGATTTAACGAGTAGTTAGTACAAGCATATAATTAGAAGTTTATATGTTCCTTTTATCCTAAGAGGATAAAAGCGATATCTTGGATCCCTCGATGATTTTGTTTTGACTTATGTGTCGGGCCCGATCAGGACTTAATTGATGTGTTCAATTAAGTTCTATATCAAACAAATCGGAAATCGGGAAACAAACTACAGGAAAATAAGTATGACTATGTTCCATGTATTAGTCAGCACGATATCTTGAAGAACAGAGGATTGTATGATCCCTTATCTAATGGACGAGTCAGAGTTTGATAGCGGCTTTTAAGAGCTACGATTGCTAATCGGATTTTGAAGTTACATTGGTAATTATAGTTATTAGACTTATCCAAGTGGAAGATTGTTGGATTAGGTGTCTAAGCAATAACTATAATTCGTATGTACTTGACCCGATAGTAGCATGGTCCATTTTGGGTTGCATTCATCAAAGCAATTTGATAGGACGAATATTTGAGAAAGAGGTTAATTGTGATTTATTAATATATTATAAGAATAATATATTAATTGTGAAGTCATATTATTTAATTAGTATTGATCAAGAATTAATTTGGAATTAATTTAGTGATCAAAAGAGAGTAATTAAATTAACAGGGACTGATTATGTAAATCAGTGATACATATGGTTTGGGCTAATGATCCATCATTGATTTGTGATGGGCTAAGCTTATGAGTTATTCCATGAAGTGTTAGTCTAAATCAATTGTTGGATCATAAGCTTAAGTGTAAGAATTAGGATTAGCAGGGTACTATCGGAGATTCATACAGGATTTCTCCAAGATTGTAGTACCCCTCACTCATCTGAAGAGGAAGGGGGTGGATTTCTGGTGGGGCCTTGAGCAGCTGACTGCGTTCGAGACCCTGCGATAGAGACTTTGCGAGGCTCCAGCCTTGACACTTC
Organism: Lactuca sativa; assembly: GCF_002870075.4. NCBI lineage: Eukaryota > Viridiplantae > Streptophyta > Magnoliopsida > Asterales > Asteraceae > Lactuca > Lactuca sativa. Next base: position 248,425,526 of record NC_056625.2, read on the forward strand.
TAGAGGGATTTGAGGATTTTGTGGTGTAATGTGATGCATCCATCATTGGGTTAGGGGAAGTCCTCATGCAGAGAGGGCGGGTGATAGCCTACGCAACACGGCAGTTGAAGCCGCATGAGACGAGATATCCCACACACGATCTCGAGTTGGGAGCGGTAGTGTTCGCTCCCAAGAACTAGATACATTACCTCTACAGGGTCCGTTGTAACATATACACAGACCTCAAGAGTTTGAGACACATCATGGATTAGCTGAATCTGAACATGAGGCAGCGCAGGTGGCTGGACGTAGTCAAGGATTATGACTGCGAGATCCTTTACTATCCGGGTAAAGCGAACGTACCCTGAGCCATAAGTCGGCTGGATCTTCTGTTCCAACAACGTGCATGAGGATATATGTGGATTCTTTGTTGGATTAGGTGTCTAAGACCATAACTATAATTGATATGTACTTGACCCGATAGTAGCATGGTCCATTTTGGTTTGCATTCATCAAAGCAATTTGATAGGAATGATATTTGAGAAAGAGGTTAGTTGTGATTTATTAATATTGATAAGAATAATATATTAATTGTGAAATAATATTATTTAATTAGTATTGATCAAGAATCAATTTGGAATTAATTTAGTGATCAAAAGAGAGTAATTAAATTAACAGGGACTGATTATGTAAATTAATGATACATATGGTTTGGGCTAATGATCCATGATTGATTTGTGATGGGCTAAGAGTATGAGTTATTCCATGAAGTGTTAGTCCATATCAATTGTTGGATCATAAGCTTAAGTCTAAGAATTAGGGTTAATATATGACTCTTGGAATTCTACACTATAAATGTATACCCTAAGTCCTAAAATCGGTGACCTTGCATTCTAAGAAGACCTAGCCGATTTTTGAGTCTCATAAATCTCTCTCATATTCATCCAATTGCTCTTGGTGTTTTTTGAACCATTTGAGACATCACACTTGGGGTATAAGCTCTTTTAAGGCCAAGTTCTACAAGCTACTACACAAGGTAATCTTCTAACTAGTTTTTTATGATTCAAATACCACCTTGCATGCTAGTTTAGGCTTCATGCTTTGGAAAATCAATGTTCCATGTATAATTAGAGAAAACTTAGATCCAAAGCATTAGGGTTGTATGTGCACCATAAGGATGTTAGAGTACATAAAATTCAACATTCTCCACTGGTGAGCTTGATCATGGAAGCTCAGGTTGAGGGTGTACAACAGGAGAGCTAGAAACTTGAGAGGATCAAGGGCGAGATCACCCGATTTGTGCAGGATAGTCATGGGTTGTTGACCCATTGCGGTCGGGTCTGGATTTCGATGTCTGGTGGGGTCAGACAGATTGTACTGGAGGAGGCTCATAAGTCTCGCTTCTCTATTCACCTGGGGGCTACAAAGATCTACCAGGATCTGAGATTGATCTAATGCTAGTTGTGCATGAAGTGGGAGATCACTTGAGGAACAAAGAGATACCTTTGGTGAAGGTTCAGTGGGAGCACAGGAAGGGATTTGAGTGGCCTTGGGAGTCGGAGGCAGAGATGCGGGAGCATTATCCAAAATTGTTCGTCGCAGCAGACTTCGAGGACGAAGTCTAGTTCTAGTGGGGGAGAATTGTATCATCCCGAATCCCAGGTATAAGTTTTAAAGCTTTTATATTCAAGTTTTTAGACCTACTCGACGAATTGCCTACCCCAACTCATCGTTTAGACAAAAAAATAGAAAATGAAAATAGTTAATGATGTATTTTAGTGTGAATATTTTAGATAAACTCTAGACAACAAAAAATATTTATATATTAAATAACATGTTTTTGCATGATGATTAAAAAATTATAAGTTTTAATTTTTTATTTATATAAATATTATATTTTCTATGTTTTTTTTTGCCTTTTTATTTGATTTATGGTAATTAATACAAGATTAAATAGATTTATTTAAAATTCCACAATTGGTCCTTTTGTAAAATTTCAGAAATGATCCTTAGATAATAAGTTTCACAAAATAACAAAAATAGTTTTTATCCAAAATTGTTTTAATTTAACGGATCCATCTAACGAACATTTACAATAATAATCATTTGTGTGCAAGGTTTGTTTCATATGGACCATTCATATAAAAAATGTTTCATAAGGGCTATTTTAAGGACAAATGAACGTCTATGAAATTTTGTCTATAATTTAATACAAAAAGAAAAATAATAATCCGAGGAAGAACCTTTTACAAATTGCATATTTTGTTAAAAATGCGTTAAGGGAAAGGATGGTTAGATTTTTTGGGCATTTGTGTAAACCAGTATAGAGATGAAACGTTGTAAAATGACTACTTAAATTTTCATATTTGAAAATTGAAATTTTACATAGAATGTTGAAAGTAGTGATGGAAAAAAGAATACTTGAATCCACAGAATTTATTGAAACCGAAACTTTTGGGACTCATTTTGGGCCTGGTAAATGATCGTGGATCCTATACTCGTTTCCATTTATTCTACACGAACCATTTATGTTTTTATAATACTCATTTTTTTTTATTACTAATATATATGATTATGTGATTAGAGAATGAAAGTTTGTTATGAAATTATTACATACATCCTAATCCCTAATAGCATTAAACTAAAATAACTAATTCATATTAAGATAATAAACTGAGATACAATGTATCTAGGCTCGGTCCAAAGATTGTTCAGGGTGTGCATTTGTACAGGATCCATAAAAAGGTTTGAATTATTTTATTTGCATTTTCTTTTATAAAAAATATAATTTAAAGTTGGGTTTCATCAAAATTGATGTTTGGTTTGAAATTATATATAATTTTGTATATTAAATAACTAGGTGTGAAACCCGTGTATTACACAAGTTTATTAAAAGAAAGTTTTGTAACCATAAATATCATGTTCATAAAAAAAATAAGTAACGAATGAGTTTGTGACCTTTTGATAAACTGCATGGATTATTTATGTAATTTGGTCTTAATTAATCTATACTAATAAAATTAATTAATATTAATTTACAAATGGAATGTATTATCTACATTAATATACATATACATTAGTTAATTAATATTACTCCCTCCGTCCCAATATTATTGTCCACAGACAAAAAACACACAGATTAAGAAAAACATTAATTATCACTAACTTTATATAATAAAATGACAGTTTTGTCCTTACTTAGCATTTAATGTTCTATTAAATACTTAGTTGGTTAAGTAATAATGAGGGGTATTTTGGTAAAAATGTTATTTATTTTTAGAAGTGGACTATTATTTTGGGACAAACCAAAAAAGAAAGTTGGACTATAATTTTGGGACGGAGGGAGTAATATATTAATAGAAAGAGGAATTCAAAAATAAAAAGTTATTATGTACATTAATTAATATATTTATAAAATTAATTAATATGAAGTGATATTTAAGAGGTGAGATTTGAATAAAAATGAAAAAACTATAAAAATGACAAGTGGATATTAAATAATTCAAAAAAATCTAGAAAATGACAAGTATCAAAATAAAGTATCAAAATAAAGAAGAAGATGACATGTGGTAAAATCATTTTTATTTATTAGGATAGAAGATGCATGATCTAGTTTATAGGGATCTTATTTGTTACCAAGGAGACCCATGCATCTTCGATTCCTTACTAGATATTCTATATTCCCAGTTTTCAAATTTTAACTTAAATTGAGCGACCTTACTAATTATTATTGCATAATCTACATTAGTTTGGATTATGTGTGGGCCGGACCTACTGATATCCGCGAGCATATCCGTCTTTCTCGTCTTTGCTAACATTAAATGGTTGTTGTAAATACTTTGGACGAAGTGATATTATGACAATAATAGTCATTGTTTCGTTGTTTTTCCATAAACAAAGCATCATTTCTATAAAGGGTATTTCCATTTTTAGTATGGGTTTCTAAAAGGTGGTTTACCATTTTGGTGAAGATATGGAAACGTCTTGCTCGATGTTGCATTAACCTCTAGGATTTAAACTTAAGCCCTCTTTAGCAGGAGCCAAACTTTATCCGATGGGCCATCAAGGTGATAGTTTATGGTATGGGTGGCAAGTTTCCATACCATCATTTCTTTCATTTTATTTTTCCTAGGTGGAAAACTTCTTTTACTATTTTTTTTTTATTTTTTTTAAATATATTTCATATATATATTATACTCATTTTGTATGAAATTAAAAACTATGAATTTTGATATATATTTTTATATTTTTTTAGTAGATATATAATTTTATAAATATTAAAAAAGATTAAAAAAAATAAAATAAAATAACTGGTCAATAGAATGAGGAGAGAGAGAGAGTGTGTGCGGCACCCCCTCTCCCCACCTCTTTCCCGCGGGTTGCTCCCCTCACCCACGGTACGGTTTTCCAGTGAGAGATAAACCTTCCCGCTCCATACCCTCCGACCTTAGGAATAATCAATATAAGCTTTAAATCGATTAACATATGTAAATTTGTTATATTTAAACAACGATTTCAATGTCTACATGTTTATGATTTAGTTTAATATTTCCATCAACATTTTTAACGTATTTACCTTGAAATATCACAAATAAAAAAGTTACTATTTTTAATATATATATATATATATATATATATATATATATATATATATATATATATATATATATATATATATATATATATATATATATATATATATTCATTTATATTTGTCTTTTCCTTTATTTCGAGCCTTATTATTTGTATCTGTATAAGCCCACAATGTAATTGTATTTTCTATATATTCCCAATTAATGAGTTTAGGTTGTTATGGAAAATTATTTCGTCTTCATGGTATCAGAGGATATATTTATCTCTACATACACCCCGCTCCCGAGTTCAACTTAAGGAGAGAAAATAACGGAAATAAGTGGAAATGAGAGAAAAGTAAAAGAGATTGATGCTCCCGAGTTTTATTAAAGAAAGGAAGTGGAAGGAAATGGAATGATCACTTTCCCTCCTAACTTTCCTTCCGATCTGGGAGGATCTAAAAAGAAAGAATAAAATGTTTAACTTTCCTTCCATTCTCTCCAACTCGGGAGCACAAAAGACAAATTTATTTTCCTTTCTTTTCTCTTCTTTTCTCTCCTTACTTTCTTTTCTCCTCTCTTCTTTTCTTTGCTTCAACCCAGGAATGGGGTGATAATTGTTCTCTCCCTCCTCCTTCTCTAAACCCTATTTTAGTTCTTCTTTACCAGTGTTCTTCTTCAGTACCTCATCTCATTCTTGTTTCTTCTTCTTCTTCTTCTGTCACCAATATGGGAGATGAAACAAAGACTCGAGCCATCATACAGAAGCCATACGGGATTGCTATTATCCGTTCTTCGATTCCTCTTAGTTTCTGGTATAGTCGATCATCTTAAACCACTCAAAGATCCAACTTCCTCCAACATGGAGGAATGGGAACGCATCGAAAACATCGTTAAGATGTAGATTTACGGTACTCTTTCGCCCTCTCCACTTCAAATGGCCTTGAAAAAGAAAGCAAATGCATTCATGTTATGGACCCAATTGGAGACTCTTTTCCCTTCTAATATAGACTCCAAAATCATGCAATTGGATATCGAACTCCGTAACATTGTTTCTTGGAGACTCTACTATCATCGACTATTGCACCAAAATATTGTGGATTTGTTAGAAAACCTTGATGCTACTGTTTTAGCAAAAACTTGGTTGTTTACACCATAAATGGTCTACCTCATAAATTTGACTACATTGCTAGCCTTATTAGAGTCCGGACTCCACTCCTTTCTTTTAATGATACCCACTTCATGCTCCTTGTGGAAGAACATCGCATTAATCTAACAGATCGAAGAAACATCTCTATAACTCACCATGATCATGTTGTTGGATTAGATGTCTAAGCCCATAACTATAATTGGTATGTACTTGATTTGATAGTAGCATGATCCTTTTGGGTTGCCTTCACCATAACAACTTGACAAGATGACTTTTGGAGAAAGATGTTAGTAAATGATTTATTAATATATTATAAGAATAATATATTAATAGGAAATCATATTATTTAATTAGTATTTAATCAAAATTTAATTTAGAATTAATTTTAGGATTAAAGGAACTGATTAAAAGAACGGGGACTGGTTTTGCAGATAACTGATAGTTGCAAAGTTGGGCCCCTCGATGAATTTTTTTTTGACTTATGTGACGGGCCCGGTCGGGACTAAATTGATGTGTTCAACTAAGTTCCTTGTCAAACAAATCGGAAATCGAGAAACAAACTGCTGGACAATAAGTATGACATTGTTCCATGTATTTGTCCGGCTGATATCTTGAAGAACAGAGGATTATATGATCCCTTATCTAAAGGACGCGTCACTGACTGGTTTAGAGTTCGATAGTGGCTTTTAAGAGCTACGATTACTAGTCGGTTTTTAAGTCGAGAGTAGCATGGTCCTTTTAGGTTGCCTTAACCAACGCAATTTGATAGGATGGACCTTTGAGAAGAGGTTATTTATGATTTATTAATATATTACAAGTATAATATATTAATAGGAAATCATATTATTTAATTAGTATTGATCAAGATTTAATTTAGTGATCAAAAGAGACTAATTAAATATACGAGGGCTGATTAAGTTAATCAATGATTCTTATATTGTGGGCTAATGATCCATGGTTATTTAGGATGGGCTAAAACAATATGATGGTTCATGGATAGTCCATGGAGGTTTAACCCATGGAGCCTAAGTAATATGAAAGATCATGGTGCATTAGGGTTTGCATGAATGTAACCCTAGTCTTTGCCACACTATAAAAGGAGTCCCTTAGCCTCCAAAATCGGCCCCATGTGTTCTTTAGAAGAATCATAACCAATTTTGTGATAGTTACTCACTTCTCTCAAGCCTCCTCTTGTATTTGGTGTTTGTGACACATTAGAGGCATCACATTTGAGGTGCTAAAGCTTTTGAAGGCCAAGAACTACAAGTCCTACTAAGAGGTAAGTTATCTAACTAGTTGTATTGTTCAACTGTCAAAATGTATGCTAGTTAGGATGTATGCTTTGGAAAATCAAATTGCATGTATAATTAGAGAAAACTTAGATCCAAAGCATCTAGGGTTGCATGTGCACAATAAGGTTGTTAGAGTGCTCAAAACCTTTCAGTGGTATCAGAGCCTATGATAGTTTTCTATTATATTGATGCTAATGTATGATTTTTCAAAGCTGAAAATTTGTTATGACATCACCTACGATGATGCCACACCCTAAAACCTAGAACGGCGGAAACGTTCTGGGGCAGAGGACGTCATGTATAGTATCATAACACAGAATAATAGTAAACAAGCAAACAAAATCATCCATTGTATTAATAATATAATTTTAATACAAGTGTGTTCTGTGGTTTATAAGACACCAAAAATGTGAATCAAAATAAAAGATGAGTCTTATATGCGCTCCATCTTCTCAAAAGTTGGCCTCGGTACCTGTCTACTGATGACCTAAGAATACAAGTTATTTTGAAAGAGTTTATCAGCATTAAAGCTGGTGAGTTCATAAGTATTTAGTGTCATAATTTGTATGAAAATGTTTGTAATAATCGTTTGTATTACTTAGAAAAACCTATATTTTCCATTAAAAGCAGCCTTCTACCAAGGCATCAAGTGTACTGTATGTTTGTTCTTTGTAAAAGTGAGTATTTTCCCAAACGTGACTATCATTAGTGAAAATATAGTTTTTACATCTCTCTTTATTGTGAGGAGATCACCAAGTAGATGTAAAGGGAAAATAATAAAGTACTGTAGTATAATAATATTATAATTACTAATGTACTAACTACCTTAATCCAATTGTTAATTAAGGTATAATGTGATGTAATTGTAACCATACTTGATCGACCTAGTGAACCACAATGATGTAAGACGTCGAGATGTTATGACATTCATCACCCGTAGACCTGCAGGTCCCACTGTAGCTAGCAGCAAGGTGTAGGACGGTCAGTCCAGTATATATATATACACGAATTCACGCTCTTCCTCTAGGAGACTCTGGATTCAAGACGAGCCATGACAGAGATGCCATGCCCCGAAGTAGTGCCTCACATTTATTTTATAGTGGGTATGTAGTGTATGTATGAGAATAGTGTATGTCTTCCCTGATTCTCATCATAGTATGTTCTCTAGTATAGTATATAGTGTGTATGAATAGTATGTACTAGTGTATGTTCTCTCTGACTCTAATCATAGTATGTTCAGTTGTATAGTGTAGTGTATGTATTTTTATAGTGTGTAGTGACTTGTGTATGAACTGACTCCTTGTATGTTTCATTATACTAGAAATAGTAAGTAGTATAACTCTAAACTATACCTATTATAATTTAATAGTAAGGTTGAGTGTATATCCGAGTGTATTGAAATAAGATAACAAGCTTTTATGTCTATACATATATACATGATATATAACTAAGGATCAAACGACACTCGGACAAACAATAGGGTACTCTAAGTCCACAACCAAACAAGGAACAAGAAATAGAGTGTATTATCAGTACTAAGTCCTTCAAACCTTATTTATATAACTATATATGTATCGGACATGATTTGACAATATAAGAGTTTAAAGAATTGAAAGTAAATATTTGGAAACTACAACTAAGTTTTATAAAGAGTTTAACATGTAAAAGTATTTGATAATCATTTTCAAGTAGTTTTGTTGACAAAACAGTTTTAAGTATAGAAAATCCATTTGTATGCTAGTGATTAATCACATGTGATTGATATAATAACTAGTGTGATTCAACTTGTATTACCCCCCCCCCCCAATAAAAGCATTTAAAAACATTTAAAAGGTTATTTAAGGGGTATGAACTCACCTGTAGTGAGTGATGCGACTGTAGGATCGGTTTAGGAGGTTGAGTGTCAATTATGGACTTGAGCACAAATGAATCCTATTAACCATATAATGACATATGTATGTATACAATTAGTGTTTGTAACAACTAATTATTGAATTGGGACCACCTTAGGGACTAGTTAACACTTATATTGAAGTGTTACAATCATATACGATTGTATATAAGGGGTCTATGGCTATACAAGGGAGTGTATGGTCAAAATACACCATATTGGTGTGTGTCCGGCCAGGGTGTGTGTGCGGCCACATACTCCCTATGAAGTGTGTCAAAATGTATTTTAAGGCCTTAGAACCCATCTAGGAATGTTTCTAACTTCATGTTCTAGCCTTATATGGAGTTTATTGCCATTTTTGGACCTAAAAGGGGTGTGTATGGTTGCACATGGTGTGTGTGGCCGTACACATGGTGTGTGCGGCCATACACTCATGAAGATTGTGAGAAATAACGTTTTTCCAACATATCTTCAAGTGTTCTTGGCATATAACAAGTTGTGATAAGTGTTTACACGATCTAGAGGCTTATAAGTATAGATAAACTCCAAAAAGTTTAGTATGTGTTCTTGGTGTTCTTGGTGTTCTTGAGGATTAAACACCAAAAACGTGTTTTCATGGATCTAAGTGGGGAAGAAGGCTAGTTAAGTTCAAGTACCAACAAATCAAACGAAGTATTACTTACTTTAATGAAGAACAAGATGAAGATTTGGATGATACTTGAGAGAAAACGTGTTCCAGCTTTGAAGGAGTGGGAAAACGGTTCAAAAATGACTAAGGCTGACTTTTATAGGTAGGAGTGTGTGGTTGGGTTGTGTGTGCGGCCGCACACACCTGTGTGTGCCCGTACACTCAAGTGTGCGGCCGTACACTCCATGTGTTGGAGTGTTTGGCTCGGTTTTGCTTGATATGCATCGTGTTATCCCATTTCTAGGTTCCTACCTTAATTGTACTGGGTTTAGAACACTCAAATAGACCCCAAATAGTGCTAAAAGCTAGCGAAATGATTCTATCTTTGATTAAATTGATCTATTGTACAAGATGGATATTTTGGGTTGTCACAGATGAGTTCATGCTTGGACTCGACGAGTAGATGATTTTTGCCTTAAACTTGACGAGTTCATAGTTGGGCTCGACGAGTTGCATGACCAGACATGTAACACCCTGTTCCAGGTATGTATTAAAATCATTAAAATGTTCATTTTATAAGAGCTACTCGATGAGTTGGTAGCCCTAACTCGTCGAGTAGATGCCAGTCAAAGCGCAGGTTTTAATGAGGCGACTCGGCGAGTAGGCCAGGCTGGATGAAACCCTAATATTTAGGGTTTGTACCCTATTTAGGCAACATTATTAGCCCTTTTCCAACCTCCATCACCTCCAGAGCATTAACCCCAAAACCCTAATCCTCCATAAGTGGAATTGAGCTTTCTTTGACATTTTGAGTGTTATTTAGTGTATCTTTGACCTAGTGGAAGAAGTAGAAGATAGAAGACTCAAGGGAGAAGGAGTAGATCCAGAATCTACACCCTATTTGCCATCTTTTTTGGTAATCAAGCTTCCAACTTGATCTCCTTCCTCTTAGATCTATTTGTCCCCATATTATGAAGCTTTTGGCTAAAAAAAAACCTTGGTTCTTGGTGTTGGAACGTCCTATGTGGTTAATATCTCAGATTTAGGCACCCTTGAGCTCCAGAAGCTCAAGGTGGTCGCCTTTATTCAGTCATATCTCCATTTTATGCATTTAGCCTTCATTGTTAGCTAAGTTTTGGTGTTTTAGCTTCATAACACCATGCATGAATGTAAAGTTAGCAACTTTACTTGTAATACTAGCCTTAGGAGTCCATATCTATGAGTTGGAAGCATTGGAACGGATGGTAATCAACTGAATGGATATGTCACAAGGAGAACTCGGCGAGTCGTTCATGGACTCGGCGAGTCGGTTCGTGAACCCTGACTTTCCTGGTTGTGAGTCGAATCAGTGAGTAGAGAAGGTGACTCAGTGGGTTGGACAGGACTTGGACTCGGAGGTTGAAGAGCTCGATGAGTCATAGGGTGACTCGACGAGTTGAGTCGCGAGTTGTAGGGTTTCTGAGTTCAAGAACTCGGCGAGTCAATAGGCTGACTCGGCGAGTAGAGGCAACCTAGAATGTTGACTCTGAATAGCATATTGACTTTGATCAAGGGTAAAATGGACATTCTACCCTAAAAGGATTATCAGATTTTGATTAAGTGTTGTTATGAAGTGATAGCCGGGAAGTTGTCGGAGCAACAGACAAGGAGTTCCTCACTCGAGTTTCAGCAGTCAGTCACAATAGGTGAGTTTCCCTCCAGTACGAATGGGTATAAGGCACCAATGTTGGCCCGTTTAAGTAGTTATAGTATGCCGGGGTAAGCCCGATGTAGTTCATATGTTTTCGTACTTTGCTCCGATGTCGGGGGCGGTCCCGAGAAGTAGTTATGTATGCTTGATGTCTCTGTGATTCATGCATGTTATATGTTATGTGTTATGTGTTCCGGGCTTTGGTCTGATGCCTGGGAAAACCCGATGCAGATTATGTGATTATTGTGTTATGTTGTGTGTGTGCCCAGGTAAGCCCGATGCGGTCGGATGCCGGGGTGAACCCGATGTCGGACAGGAGTCCGATGCCAAGTAAGTCGATTTCGAGTTTGTCCCGATGCAGCTGGGCGGTGTCCCATAGTTGATTTATGTGTGATATGTTATGTGTATGGTGTGTGGTAGTTTGGGGGAGCTCACTAAGCTTCGCGCTTACAGTTTCAGTTTTGGTTTCAGGTACTTCCTCTAGCAAAGTGAAGAGATCGGGATGATCGCATGGCACACACCACAGCCCCAGCCTGGGAGTTTACTCTGATGTTTTGTTATGAGATTTTGATGGAGACAGATACTATGATGCTTCATGATACATGATTTATGATTTTCTCACGACTTTGGGTGGTTTATAATTTAATAATGGTTTTAGAAAATAAAATTTTTAGGTCATATTTTTGGGATGTTTCAAGTTGGTATCAGAGCCTTGTTTGAGGGATTCGGGCACAATCTTAAGTGTGTCTGGACTCAAACTAAGGGATTAGTATGAGAAATTTTCAAAATAAAATCATTTTATCAAAAGTACTTTAAGAAAAGAAAATAACTTTAGAAAAATGGAAGGAAATTGAAAGAGAAAAAGGGTGTGGTGCATGCAATCAGCCGAGCTTAAGTAAGTACTCCCAAATTACCCATACAAGTTTATGCCATGTTATGAGTATTAATTTTTATTAGCACAACATGCCAGATTAGGACTAAGGATCTAGGAAGGATGCTTTATGTGTCTATTATATGTGCTTCAGCTTTATGAGAACTGCATGCTAGTACAGAATTGTCAGTAAGATAGCCTGAGTAGTATATGCTTGATTATGTGTACTCAATGCTCGAATGCTGCTTGCTTTGTGCTTCTAGAAGTCTTAGTTATCTCTTAGTAACTAGTAAATGAATATGTTATGTTACATATTATGAAGATTAAATAATTTCAGAAGGTTAGGTCTAGCTCTATTGCGCAGCTCTTGTCTGAGTCCAACCGTTGGAGGGTAGGATCTCTCATTCAAAGAATTATCTAGTATTAGTGATATGTAATAGTATTCGCGAGCTAGTTAGGGGGAGGTAGCTGGGAATTCTTATGCAGCTGATAGCAGAGAGTGGGTTGGTGGAGTCGAGACAGTTCTTGAGGGAAGTACGAATAGATGTGGAAGGTAGTATGGGCCCATACTACTAAAAGCAGAGGATCCGTTCTCGAATGTAGGAAGGCTGAGATAAGACCAGGGTGTTTCTCTCCTCAGAGATCACTCGCGTTATACTTGAGCAGTCCACGGTGATCTTTGGTTCGATCAAGGAGGGTATTATGGAGCTTATGGACGAGAGATTGAGTGCGTTCCGCACCGACATGGCGGCCATGATGGGGTCGCGCATGCTCACCTTCAAGGAGTTCAGAGCATGTGGAGCTCCCGATTACCATGGGGCTCAGGACCCCATTGCTAGTACCAGATGGTTAGCGGATGTCGCCAACGCATTCTGCACCAACAGATGTCCTAAGGGGGACAAGGTTAGGCTTGCGTCATGTCTTCTAAAGGACATGGCACATGATTGGTAGGAGGAGGTTGGGAGAGCCATTGGAGATGACACAGTTCTAGATGCGATGACTAGGGTGATTTCACAACCAGGTTCAAGGCTGAGTTTGCACCTGTCATTGGGGTGCAACAGCTTGCTATGGAGTTTCAGGACCTCCAGCAGACGGCAGAGACGGTGGCGGAGATTACCGCCAAGTTTAGGGAGAGGGCCCTTCTCGTTCCGCAGTATGTGGTGGACGAGGAGATGAAAAAGGCCCGATACCATGAGATGCTGAGGAGTGACATTAAACGGTTTGTGAGCCGCTCCAGCTGCAAGACGTTGGAGGACATGATTAATAGGCTCAAGAGAGGGAGTTGGATTTAGAGATGGAGAGGAATAGGAAACCAGATGGGGTGCAGTCAGGAGGTTCGGGCAAGAAGCCCAAGGTATCATATCATAGATCTCGGAGCCATCAGAGCCACGGTCATTGTGGCAAATGCGGCAGGATGCACGAGGGGATGTGCAAGGCGAGGAGTTCGGGCTGCTACAAGTGTGGCCGAACTAGTCATATGAGCCGAGAATGAACATGCACTACCACCGCCACGACAGCAATAGATCTGATTTTCTTTCAGTACAATCAGAGGGGACACAAGCGGTCCCAGTGCCCGAGTTTAGCAGCATCAAGGAAGGTGGTAGCACCTTCTCCTGCCACATTGAGGATTATAGATGGCCATCAGGGTCGGGATAAGGTGCCTACAATGCGGAGCAGGGCTATTCAGCTTACTGCAGAGGAGGCACGAGCAGCTCCTGACGTGGTGATGGGGTCGTTCTTAGTGAACGACATTTCAACTATGGTATTGTTTGATTCGGGGGCTAGCCGATCATTTGTGTCGCTTGCACTTAGCAAGCGATTGAGCGGAGCTCCAGGGGAGCTGGATTGCCCACTCGATGTTGAGCTAGCCGATGACAGGACTGTCAGGGTTGAAAGGATTCATAAAGGATGTACACTACGGTTGTTTGATGAGCAGTTCTCAGTGGATTTGGTTCTTATTCACCTGCGAGGGAATAAGGATATAGTGGGTATGGATTGGTTGAGTCCCAACGAGGAAGTGATTGATTGTGAGCTGCAGCTAGTGAGGGCTCGCACTCCTAGTGGGGGAGAGTTAGTGATTCAGGGCGAGAGGCAACAACGCGGACCAATTCTTTGTTCAACAGCGAGAACGAGGCGCTACTTTCAGCACGGTTGCGCAGGATACGTTGCCTATGTCATGGATACCCGGGAAAAGGGTAAGGCGACAGTCAACGATGTACCGGTGGTGCGAGAGTACCCGGAAGTATTCCCGGAGGATTTGCCAAGGATACCTTCGGAGAGACAGGTTGAATTCCGGATTGACCTGGTCCCTGGTGCGGCTCCGATATCCAAGGCACCATATCGGTTGGCTCCTCCTGAGATGCAGGAGTTGTCTACGCAGCTGCAGGAGCTGCTAGACAAGGTATTTATTAGGCCGAGGGGTTCGACGTGGGGAGACCCGATCCTGCTTGTAAAGGAAATGGATGGGTCGCACCGTTTGTGCATAAATTACTAGTAGCTGAACAAGGTAACGAGGTCGTAATGCAGTGGTTGATTCCGAGGTCTCCATCTAAGATTTGGAGTTTCCTGGGTCTGGCAGGGTATTACAGAAGATTTATTCAGGACTTCTCCAAGATAGTAGTGTCGTTGACCCGACTGACCAAGAAGTCAGTGGCATTTCACTGGGGTCCTGAGCAGCAGACAGCCTTTGAAACACTCAGACAGCAATTGTGTGAGGCGCCGATTCTCACCCTGCCAAAGGGAGTTGATGACTTTGTAGTCTACTGTGACACTTCGATCACAGGTATGGGAGCAGTGTTGATGCAGCGAGGTCACGTGATAGCTTATGCTTCGAAACAGCTAAAGCCTCACGAGGCTAACTATCTGACGCATGATTTAGAGTTGGGGGCTATGGTGTTCACACTCAAGATTTGGCGGCATTACCTCTACGGGGTCCGGTGTTACCATTTACATGGACCATAAGAATTTGAGGTACATCATGGACCAGCTGAATCTGAAAATGAGGCAGCGTCGATGGTTCGATGTGGTGAAGGATTATGACTGTGAGATCCTTTACCACCCGGCCAAGGCCAATGTAGTGGCAGATGCCGTGAGCCGCAAGGCAGTGGAGGCCCCGATCCGAGACATCTGTTTCAGGAGGATAATGATGACTCCACTGGTGGAGTAGATTAGGGAGGCGCAGGTTGAGGGCCTGAAGGAGGAGTGCCAGAAGTGCGAGAGGATTGTGGGCAAGTAGCTTCGTTTGATTACAATAGCCGAGGATTGTTGACCCAACATGGGAGGGTCTGGGTACCGTACGGGGGCAGAGTACGGCAGGTGTTGATGGATGAGGCCCACAAGTCCCAGTTCTCCATCCATCCAGGGGCAACGAAGATGTACAAAGATCTTCGACCTGATTACTGGTAGCCCTGCATGAAGCAAGGTGTATCTTGGTACGTGGAGAGATGCCTAACCTGCATGAAGGTCAAGGCGGAGCACCAGATGCCTCACAGCAAGATGCAGTCGCTAGACATTCTAGTGTGGAAATAGGAGGATATCACTATGGATTTCATTACTAAGCCTCCCAGGACCGCACGTGGGGTCGATTTGATTTAGGTCATAGTGGATCGGTTGACCAAGAGTGCCCATTTCATACCGATCCAGGAGAGTATCTCGGCTAAGAAGCTGGCTGAGATTTATGTACGAGAGATAGTGGCACATCATGGAGTGCCTGTCTCGGTGGTGTCAGACCGAGATATCCGCTTTACTTCCAGGTTTTGGAAGCGGTTTCACGACGAGATGGGTACTCGTCTCCATTTCAGCACCGCTTTCCACCCTCAGAAGGACGGTCAGAGCGAGAGGACAATTCAGACTCTCAAGGACATGCTACGCGTATGCGTGTTAGATTTCGGTGGCAATTGGGATACCTATCTTCCGTTAGCGGAATTTTCGTATAACAATAGTTATCATGCCAGCATAGACCGACCTCCCTTTGAGATGCTCTACGGGAGGAAGTTTAGGACCCCAATCTATTGGGGGTGAGGTCATTCAGAGGTTCATGGGGAGTACCAAGGTGGTACTCAAGACCACAGAGCGAATCCAGCAGGTCCGGAGCAGGCTGCAGATTGCTCAGAGTTATGCCGACAAGCGGCGTTCAGATTTGGAGTTTCAGGTGGGTGATATAGTACTCCTGAAAGTATCACCCTGGAAGGGTGTTATCAGATTTCAGAAAAGGGGCAAGTTGGGCCCCAGGTTCATTGGTCCATTTAGGGTTTTGGCCCGGGTGGGTCGGGTTGCTTACCAGTTAGATCTTCCAGTGGAACTTAGTCAGATCCACAACACATTTCATGTCTCCCAACTATGGAAGTGCTTGGTGGATGATTCAGCAGTGGTACCGATTGAGGATATCCAGGTTGACGACATCATAAATTATATAGAGAGACCAGTGGCGATTTTAGATCGCAAGAAGAAGGAATTGAGGAATAAAAGGGTTGAGCTAGTGAAGCTGTAGTGGCAGCACCACAAGGGTTCGGAATGGACGTGGGAGCCCGAGAAGGAGATAAGGGAGCACAACCCAGAGTTTTTTCCAGATTCAGCTGACTTCGAGGACAAACTCTACGACAAGTGGGGGAGAATTGTTGTAACAACCCGACATTTCAGGTCAATGTAATGAATTAAAGTCAAATATTGTAACCTCTTTTTCGGATAATAAAAACAGCGTCAAAAATGAAATGTTCAATAATCTCAATTTTAATATACTAAGTGGTAGATATTGTAACAAGATTTTCAAAAATATAAAGAACACTAAAATCCGAGTTATAACGAAAAAGTTATGACAAATTGAAGATCCGCAACAAATCCGGTAAAACACTGTTAAGCATAAAACACGAAGTTTCAATAAAATAATTTTAGCCTTAGGTATCCAAATGAAGGTCATAGATATCATTAAACCGTAAACAAACATAAAAAGAACGCCGAAATCTGATTTCATATGAGGAAGTTATGATTTTTCTAAGTTTCGGATATAGCAGTAGACAGCTAAAAACTAGAAATAGAGATCGAGCAACTTTTATCCAACACAACCTAAATGAGAATCGAATATCTTGACAATATTAATACAATGGTAAAAAGACAGACGAAAACGGACGTCGGATGAAGAAGTTATGGATTTTTAATGTACTTTCCAGTCCCGGCCTATTAAAAATAAAGTCAAAATTAGCCGACGTAGTCTAAACAAAAGTTGTAGAGCACAATCTCACCTATGCGTAGATATAAATAACGTCAAAATCGGAGCTTGTATGCGAGAGATATGAATTTCTGAAGTTCGGGACACGAAACCCAACCCTGTCAGAAGACTCACGACGTGAGCCTGTGATTGATAGGTTCCAGAGTCAGGCTATCAGACGTCACGTCTACATAGAGATAAGAACCAAACTCACATCGTGAACAACTCCATGCTCACAACATGAATCCCAAAAATGACCCCTATAAATAGAAACCGAAGGTCTCGGGTTTAGGCTGCTAAATTCTACTCTCATCTCTTCTTTACTCTGTGTTAAGCATCCCGAGACTACCCCGACGCCCTGGTTACGTGTCCAAGCCCTGACGGAAGCCCGACGTCCCGAAGTTCCCAAGAAGCTTGCTTCTTTCTAAGTCGAAGTGTTGCCCGAGTTAAACATTGTTTTCATCAAAACGTGACTTCTACCAAGTGAGTTCATACCCTTATCACTACACTTTCAGATGCTTTAAAATGATTTTAAACACTTTTAGGGGGGGGGGGGGGAATACAAGTAAACACATGGTTAACTTGTGTGAAAACCTCAATCTTTAGCTACACTTTTCTTGTTGCTGTTATAACTATCATATGAAAATGTTGGCATGCAAAACATCTTACAGTACCACTTTACCCTCTCGGGATAAAACATGTTTACAAAACGAAATATTCTTTATTTATATGTTTTCATAACATATCATAACAAGGGTAACCTTTTCAACTATAACATTATGTATATATAAGAAAATACATATCATTATTATGCCTTTGTCAAGACTATAGAAAAGGTAATAATTTTCGGACATAAACTTATACATTTTAGAATACGTGACTTAATCGAGAATCCGTGAGACATTCGTCTTCATCATACCTATCAAGGTAACACTAGAAAGCCCTGTTTTATAACCAGAGTCTCCCATCCGGAGAACGTGATAAGTGTCTATAGATCTATACGGGACTGATGATCCCGCACCCTGGCTGTTAGCTACAGCCCGACTGGTAGGTTAGGAGTGACAAGTGTCATAACATTTCGACGCCTGAAGAACGTCGCTACAGGCAAATTCAACTTACTACGGTTATGAAAAATCACTGGATAGACAATTATTATGGTATTTTATTTTTACGGGAAAAGTAATATTTCAGTTATTTTTACGTACAAATACAAGCTTCCTATAGTTTTGAGTTATAATAAAACTATACATCATCATTTTAAGCATGACATATTTGCTTACAAATTATAGTCTTGGACATTTAAGACTACGTCTCACTTTTAGGAAAATATAGGATTTTCCTGGTTCAAAACATTCACTTTATACAACAACGATTCATAACACATTTTAGAAATAAAATATCGGATTTTCTAGAAAACAAACGTGAACTTTCGAATGGCATACGTTTATTCAAATGACCACTTATGAACTCACCAACTTAATTGTTGACACTTTTTCTATGAAATAACTTGTATTCTCCGGGGATCACTAAACCAGGTTAGCAACTACTTTTGGGGATTAACGTTGTGGCGTTATTAACATATTTTGGAACACCACATTGTATTTGATTTTCAAACATGTAACACATACAATCATGTAAACTTTTCAAATATATATATATATTATGGTGGTGTGTACTTTCTTTACTATTCAATGGTTATGATACTGAGTATGACGTCCTCTGCCCCCGAACGTTCCCGTCGTTCAGGTTTGGTGGTGTAACAATTGTAACGCCCCGTTCCAGGTATGTATTTAATTCATTCAAATGTTCTTCTTACAAGAGCTACTCGATGAGTTGGTAGCCCTAACTCATCGAGTAGATGCCAGACAAAGCGCGGGTTTTAATGAGGCGACTCGGCGAGTAGGCCATGCTGGATGAAACCCTAATCTTAAGGGTTTGTACCCTATTTAAGCACCATTATGAGCCCCTTTCCAGCCACCATCACCTCCAGAGCATTAATCCAGAAACCCTAATCCTCCATAAGTGGAATTGAGTTTTCTTTGACATTTTGAGTGTTATTTAGTGTATCTTGGAGCTAGTGGAAGAAGTAGAAGATAGAAGACTCAAAGGAGAAGGAGTAGATCTAGAATCTACACCCTATTTGTCATCTTTTCTGGTAATCAAGCTTCCAACTTGATCTCCTTTCTCTTAGATCTATTTGTCCCCATATTATGAAGGTTTTGGCTCAAAAACCTTGGTCTTGGTGTTGGAACATCCTATGTGGTTCATATCTCAAATTTAGGAACCCTTGAGCTCCAGAAGCTCAAGGTGGTCACCTTTATTTAGTCATGTGTCCATTTTATGCATTTAGCTTTCATTTTTAGCTAAGTTTTGGTGTTTTAGCTTCATAACACCATGCATGCATGTAAAGTTAGCAACTTTACGTGTAATACTAGCCTTAGGAATACAGATCTATGATTTGGAAGCATTGGAATAGATTGTAATCAACTGAATGGATATGTCACAAGGAGAACTCTACGATTCGTTCAAGGACTCGGTGAGTCCAGTCGCGAACCCTAACTTTCCTGGTTGTGAGTCGAATCGGTGAGTAGAGAAAGTGATTCAGTGGGTTGGACAGGACTAGGAGTCGGAGGTTGAAGAAATCGATGATGCATAGGGTGACTCGGCAAGTCGAGTCGTGACTTGTAGGGTTTCTGAGTTCAAGAACTCGGCGAGTCAATAGGATGACTCGGCGAGTAGAGTCAACCTGGAAGGTTGACTCTGACCAGGATACTGACTTTGACCAGGGGTAAAATGGTCATTCTACTCTAAGAGGATTATCATATTTTGATTAAGTGTTGTTATGAATTGATAGTCGGAAAGTCGCTGGAGCAGCAGACAGGGAGTTCCTCACTCAAGTTTCAGCAGTCAATCACATGAGGTGAGTTTCCCTCCAGTAGAACAGGTCTAAGGCACCAATGTCGGCCTGTTTAAGTAGTTATAATATGCCGAGGTAAGCCTGATGTAGTTCATATGTTTCCGTAGTTTGGTCCGATGTCGAGGGCGGTCCCGAGAAGTAGTTATGTTTGTTTGATGTCTCTGTGATTCATGCATGTTGTATGGTATGTGCTATGTGTTTCGGGCTTCGGTCCGATGTCGGGGCAAACCCGATGCAAATTATGTGATTATTGTGTTATGCTGTGTATGTGTCGGGGTAAGCCCGATGCTGGGGTGAGCCTGATGTCCGCTGCGGTCGAATGCTGGGGTGAGTCCGATGTCGGACAAGAGTCTGATGCTGGGTTCGTCCCGATGCAGCTAGGCGGTGTCCCATAGTTGGTTTATGTGTGATATGTTATGTGTATGGTGTGTGGTAGTTTGGGCGAGCTCACTAAGCTTCGTGCTTACACTTTCAGTTTTGGTTACAGGTACTTCTGGTGGCAAAGGGAAGAGCTCGGGATGATCGTATGGCACACATCATAGCCATAGCCTGGGAGTTTACTCTGATGTTTTGTTATCAGATTTTGATTGAGACAGATACTATGATGTTTTATGATGCATGATTTATGATTTTCTCACGACTTTGGGTGGTTTATGATTTAATAATGGTTTTAGAAAACAAAATTTTTGGGTCATATTTTTGGGATGTTTCAAGACAGCAGGTTTTCGGGGTTTTTGGCCAGAATTGGATAAGGATCATTATCATAAAGTGTTTTATATTATAAAATATGTTTTTTCCTGATATGGTAGTGATCATCCTCATCCAACTGTAAGATAATTATCAAAAATTCAAGATTTGTATCAGTTTATTTGATAGGCTAATTTCTTGCAAATTGTTGATATGAATTATCTTGACTTATGAGTTTAACAAGATCATAGATAAGTTATTTGATATGTAATACCAGATTTTTTAAAACAAAATTTTCATTTTTAAAACATACTTTCATTCATAAATTAATATCAAATATAATGTATCCAATCTCATCATACTAAAAACATGTCCCAGAATCACATAAACAAAACTCCACGAGTGTGTACAGATCATGTCGGCGCCTTCCCGCGATCATCACTGGTACCTGAAACACATACACAAAAACACTGTAAGCATAAATGCTTAGTGATTTCCCCAAAAATACCACATAGACACGTATCAACCACACAAGGCTGTAACTTTGATGACCCTCTGGTTGAATATCTCTGTGGGACCCTCTTGGTCCCATAACTCTGTGAACCTACTGGTCCTAACTCTGTAAACTCTGAATCATGCATATCACATATCACATAGAAATCACAACACATAAATAGCATACAAGATACAATGTCACATAACTCTAATTAATACTCTAGGTAAAGTATAGTGAGAAGACTCACCTCGGGAATCTCGGTAAATCTCGATATCAGAAATACTGCCCTAGCCTCCGTCTAGTCACAATAATAAATTACACCAAATAAATGTATTTTCACAAATTGGATATTCTCTCATGCAAATCCCTAGAAGGGTACCATTCTACCCCTCTACAGGCCCAAAGGTTCATTTGTTGACAAACCTAAAAAGTCAACCAAAAGTCAACTGTCCAATTTGACCAGACTCGTTGAGTGCATACGACCACTCGGCGAGTCCCATCGTACCACAGACTCTTTTCTTTCTAAGCCTCACTCAACTCACTGAGTCACTCCCCCAAACTCACTGGGTCACCACTTGAGTCGGGTGTAACGCCTGTGTTTCCAGGCTTGCCATTTTTAGCAATGTAATGGTCTAGGTTAACCTTTGTAACCCGTTTTGAAATAATAAGATTGTATTATTTGAGTATTATGTGTTTTGTGCTTAATTGCTTAATTATGTAGTTAGATTAATTAAGAATAAAAATAAGTGTCAAAATTTAAGTGTAAAATAAACTTAATATCTTTGGTTAATGTTGTAGTAATTGAAACGAGGTTTCCGAATATATATAGAACGCCCAAATCTGACTTCGTATGAGGAAGTAATGATTTATCGAAGTTCCGGCTTAGCGGTATGCAGCCTGAAATACTCGATTTGAGATCGAGCGGTTTTTAGCCGAAGCAATCTAAATGAGAATCGAAGATCTCATTCTTTGGTATCGAAACGATAAAAAGTTAGGCGAGAACGGACGTCAAACGAAGAAGTTATGAATTTATAACGAAAGTTTCTGTCGCAGCCTATTAAAAATAATTAATAAAAATAAAGTCAAAATTAGCCGACGGAGACTAAACGAAAGTCGTAGAGCATGGTCTTACCTTTCCGTGGATATAAAGAACGTCGAAAACGGAGTTCGTATGAAGAAGTTATGAATTTCCGAAGTTTATTAATCATTTTGTATTTAAATTTAATTATAAATTCGGAGGTGTTATCCGAAGACGAGTCACCGGTGTGATCCGGAGTACGCCCCGCGTACGAGGGTACGCTACCGCGTACTCAGAATAGTGTCGACACTTCGGATGACGCATGCAGTGACGATTTCGGAAGCAGTACGCGCTGCGTACTGCAGTACGCCCCGCGTACTCCGAGGCTCCAGCCTCTATAAAAGGGATCCGAAGGCAGCCGAGAGTTTTGTTCATTTCTTCTCTTCTCTCTCCCGTTTTGCATCATTTTGCGTGCCAGAAATATCCCGAAGCCCCGGTATTGTTCCCGAGTCCCGAAGCAAGTCCCGAGATCCCGAAGATCCCAAGAAGTGCGGTTCCCGAGTCGAATCTCTGCCCGCGAAAAGTTCGATTTTTGTGAAGATCTTCCAGATCTGCTGAGGATTACTACTTCTATAAGCCGTGGTGCTGTCGGATCATCTTCTGATCAAGTGAGTGTGTAGTTATTTTCTTTCTAACGCAATAATACGAAGTATTTTATATAAAATACGTGCTAAGTGTATATATTTGGTTGTGTTATGTGTGAATGTGTATTCACTCTCTTCTATCTTATAGATCTGATTATTTCTCTATGAGATATGTGTTATGTGTGTGTGTGCCTCATCTGTTATGTGATATATGTGTTGATTAAAGCATGCTATACAGGTTTTTAAACTATGTATACAAATGTATATTTTTATCTACTAATATGCTGGGTAGAACATAGGTAGACAGTTGGTGTGTAATAAACAGATGAGAGGCCTCGTTGTTGTTTGATTTAGTCATCTAGCGGAGTTTAGATGACGACCATATACTTTTCTAGATAGTCTTGTGGAAACATTAGTAGGTTCGCCACCTGTAGGTGTTAATGAACTTGGGTGTTCATTCGCTGTACTCCATCCCCCTCATGGTTGCCTTATTTGACTTATATTGCTGAGGTACCCCTAAAGCATGTGTTGTCGCCCCGATGAAATATTCTTAGACTAGGTCCCTTATGTTAGTTGTTTTAGGGACATTAAAGTGAGAATAACGGGAATGGGTAATTGGGTTATTGTTGGGTGGTGAAAATTAAATATGATATTTATTGTGGGTTGAGAACCCTATATGCTCACCAGGCTCCCAAGCCTGACCCACTTAGTTTTAAATTGTATTACAGGAAGTGGCGGAAGGGCATGAGATGGATGAACCATCAAGTTGTTTTATTTACAAGTCTGCATATGTTTATATTTGTTATATGACTTGTAATGTATTCGTTTATGCTTATTGGTCTGTATCGGAACATGACACCCCGAGTTTTGATTATAATGAAAATACATTTCTTTTATGAAATGCTTCGGTAAACATTGTTTTATCATGTTTTGTTTTTGGGAACGAATTCCGCAACTCTTTCAAATCAAAAGGATTTACTCTGAAAATATTTAAAAGCATAAATGAAAAATCGGTCTTTTCTGGCCGAGATTTTGGGGATGTCACAGTTGGTATCAGAGCATTAGTTTAAGCGAACTAGGAATTTGTAGGATTTCTAGACTTAAACTTAGAATGCTAAGTGAAATTTTGAGATGTGTGTCTGTTGTGATTTAGACACGAGCACTAGTTTATTTTAGGAAAGTTGCCTAAAATGCTTTTATGTGCTAAATGTTATATGTTGCCATATATGATATTATTTGTTCGGATCTATGGTCTGTTGCCGACCGGATCTAGAAACCTTATGTGTGTAGGATTCTAAGCGTATGTCTACGATATTAGAACTAGCATGTAAACGTTTCGGAGTGATAAGGATGATTTGAATATCTATCATGATTGAGGATCTAATTTCACCTTATTCGGTGTGTAGATCAAAATGGTGAGAACAAGAAGTGGAGTTGGAAATGCTGACAAAAACAGGAATCAACCACCAGTGATTGAGCCAATACCTGTCATAGCAGCAGCACCTGAGCCAATAACCATGGCTGGTGTGCAATTGATGATTCAGACGATGTTGGATCGTCAGATGGATGAAACTAGACGGTTGCTTCAACAAAATCGTGAAGAACTGTCGATTCGTGTGGAAGAGCCTGAATTAAATGAAGGGCACTCGGAAGGTGGAAACTTCAGTGGGTCTGTTGGTCCAGCCAACCCACCGATAGTTAGGCAAGATAACCATGAAGGAAGGAATGATGGAATGGGATGCAAGTACAAGGACTTTTTGACTTGCAAACCATCGACCTTCAATGGAAAGAAGGATCCGATTGGGGTTATGGATTGGATCTCCGAAATGGAGCTAGCCTTCATGACTTGTGGCGGCAGAGGTAAATTGCAGACTATCTATGCCGTGCGTCAATTCCGAGTTGGAGCCGTTCGTTGGTGGAACACTCTAGGGAAGACCTTAAGCCCTAATGAGCCACTGCAATTGTCATGGGCAGAGTTCTTGGTGCAGTTCAAGCGCAAGTTCTGCTCGGCTCAAAATCTGTTGGAGTTGGAGAACAAGTTTCTGACATTGATGAAGGGTAGCATGTCAGTGGATGAGTACACCAATAACTTCACCGATAAGATGGAGTTTGCCTTGCATATCGTTCCAGATGAGCTGACAAAGGTGGATCGGTATGCGAAGGGACTTCCATGGGAGTACGAGGTGCCAGTACGTCAGGCACTTACTCTAGAGGCAGCTATTTGGGCTGCCAAGTCTGTTGAGAACATGATCAAGGGGAGAACCACCGACAAGGTTGATGTTGGTGAGAAAAGAAAGTTTGAGGGAACATCTGGTTCCAGTAAGTAAGGAAAATTTTCGAAATCTGATTCGAAAAAGTTTGGAGGAAAAGGAGGCGAGGCAAAGTGGTGTGACAAGTGTAAGAAAAAGCACTTTGGGAAATGTAGCGAGGATGTGACCTGCTACAAGTGTGGAAAGGTTGGACATTTTGCCAATGAATGTCCGAACAACAAAAGGATGTGTTTTGGGTGTAATGAAGAGGGGCACATTTTGAAGGACTGTCCGAAGAAGAAGGAGGCAGCAAAGCCCAACATTCCACCAAAGCCGAAGGCGAGGGCCTTCCAGATGACACTTGAGGCTGCGAAAGATGAAGCTGATGTCGCTTCAGGTACCTTTCTCGTAAACGAATTACCTGCTCATATATTGTTTGATTCTGGAGCCAACTACTCCATTATTTCGCATGAGTTTGGTAGAAAGCTAGCTTTGCCTATTGATAGACTAGATAATGCTTTATTAGTCGAAGTAGCTAGTGGCAAGTTTGTACCTGTTATCCATCGTATGAAAAACGTCTTGATCGACCTTAATGGGAATAAGTTTCACGAGGCGTTATTGCCTATCGAACTTAATGGTTTCGACATCGTCTTGGGAATGGATTGGCTTAGCGCCAATGATGCCGAAATTTTATGCAAGAAAAAGATAGTTAAAGTAAACCCGCCTGGAAAAGATTCGTTTATGGTGTATGGGGACAAACGGCGAGTGAATTCTGGGATCATTTCTCTAATGAAAGCCAGAAAGTGTTTGACCAAGGGATGTACATCATATTTAGCATTTGTGATTGATGCTAAGAAGGAAAAGAAGGTGATGCAGAGCATTCCAGTGGTGTGTGATTTTCCGGAAGTGTTCCCCGAGGATCTTCCTGGATTACCACCTGATAGACAAGTGGAGTTCAGAATTGACTTGTTACCAGGAACCACGCCAATAGCAAAAGCACCTTATCGATTAGCACCGACGGAGATGAAGGAGCTGATGATGCAACTTCAGGAGTTATTGGACAAAGGTTTCATTAGACCTAGTTCATCGCCCTGGGGAGCTCCGGTGTTATTTGTAAAGAAGAAAGATGGAAGTATGAGAATGTGCATCGATTACAGAGAGCTGAACAAGGCAACAATAAAGAATAGATATCCGTTGCCGAGGATTGATGACCTGTTTGATCAATTGCAAGGTTCGAGCTATTTCTCGAAGATCGATCTTAGGTCAGGATATCATCAGCTGAAAGTAAGAGAGCAAGATATCGAGAAGACTGCATTCAGAACTAGATATGGACACTACGAGTTCTTGGTTATGTCGTTTGGACTAACCAATGCTCCAGCAGCGTTCATGGATTTGATGAATAGGGTTTGTAACCCGTTCCTTGATAAATCTGTGATAGTGTTCATAGACGACATTTTGATTTACTCGAAAAGCCAGGAGGAGCATGGCAGGCACTTGCGAGAAGTGTTAGAAGTTTTGAAGAAGGAGAAGCTTTATGCAAAGTTCTCCAAATGTGATTTTTGGATTTGTGAGGTCCAATTCTTGGGTCACGTGGTCAACCAAGAAGGGATAATGGTTGATCCAGCGAAGATCGAAGCTGTGACGAAGTGGGAACAACCGAAAAGTCCCACGGAGATTCGAAGCTTTTTGGGATTAGCCGGATATTACCGCAGGTTTATCCAAGGCTTTTCTTCGATTGCTACTCCATTGACAGCTTTGACCCACAAAGGAGCTACTTATGCTTGGAGTGAGAAGCATAAAGAAGCATTCGAGAAGTTTAAGAAGAAGCTATGCGAGGCACCGATACTTTCTCTACCCGATGGAGTTGAAGACTTCGCTATTTATAGTGATGCGTCTGGTGTTGGATTGGGTTGTGTTTTGACCCAAAGAGAAAAGGTGATAGCATATGCGTCTCGACAGCTGAAAGAGCACGAAAAGAATTACCCGACTCATGATTTGGAGTTGGCAGCGGTAGTTTTCGCTCTGAAAATATGGAGGCATTACCTCTATGGCACGAAGTGCAAACTTTTCACTGATCATAAGAGTCTTTAATACCTCTTTAATCAGAAAGAATTGAATATGAGGCAACGACACTGGCTAGAATTACTTAAAGACTACGACTGCGAGATACTTTACCACCCCGGTAAAGCTAATGTTGTTGCTGATGCTCTCAGTCGGAAAGTCAATCTTGAAAGGAGGAGGCCAAGAGCGTTGAGAATTGAAGTTGTCTCGACCATTGTGGAAAGTATAAAGAAAGCTCAAGAGGAAGCTTCTGAGAAAAATGACCGAAAGGAGGAACGTTTGGGTAAAACGTTAGTGTTTGGTACTAACGGTCATGGACTGAAGGTATTCCAAGATCGTATTTGGGTACCTAAGTTAGGAGGAATTAGGGATCTTCTGATGGAAGAAGCTCACAAAACCATGTACTCAATTCATCCGGGTAGCACTAAAATGTATAGGGACCTGAAACCCTACTACTGGTGGCCGACGATGAAGCTTGATGTTGCAAAGTATGTGGCCGAGTGTGTGACTTGTGCGAGAGTCAAGACACAACATCAGAAACCTTACGGGAGTTTAGAACCATTGTCTGTGCCTGTGGGTAAGTGGGAAGACATTGCTATGGATTTTGTCACTAAACTGCCCAGAACAAAGAATGGTCACGACATGATTTGAGTGGTCGTTGATCGATTCACTAAGAGTGCGCATTTCATAGCGGCCAGGGAGAAATGGTCTATGGAAAAGCTTGCGAATTCTTACGTGAAGGAAATTGTGAGGCTTCACGGTGTTCCGTTAACGATTGTATCGGATCGTGATAGCCGTTTCACCTCAAGGTTTTGGAAAAGTCTACAAGAGGAAATGGGTACCAAGTTATGTTTAAGCACAGCTTACCATCCGCAGACTGATGGTCGGAGTGAAAGAACAATACAAACACTTGAAGATATGCTGAGAGCATGTACCTTGGAATTCTTAGGTAATTGGGATGAACATTTACCGTTAGTAGAATTTTCCTATAATAATAGTTTTCACTCGAGCATTAAGATGGCACCTTATCAAGCTTTGTATGGACAGAAGTGTCGTACGCCGTCTTGTTGGCTTGAGGCTGGGGAAAAGCAGTTTATGGGACCGAAGATGGGTCATCAAACTACTGAAAAGTTGAAAATAATTAGGGAAAGAATGTTAGCAGCTCAAGATCGTCAAAAGAGCTATGCTGACAAGAAGCGAAGACCGATGACTTTTGAGGTTGGGGATTCAGTTTTGCTTAAAGTCTCGCCGTGGAAGGGACTTATAAGATTTGGTAAAAGGGGAAAATTGAGTCCAAGGTTTATTGGACCGTTTAAAGTCCTTCAGAGGATTGGGAACCAAGCTTACAAGCTCGAATTACCTAAAGAACTGAATGGAATTCACAACACTTTTCATGTGTGTTATTTGAGGAAGTTCACGGGAGAAGTTCCCGATATAATTCCTATTTCTGAATTGAGAATTGATGAGAACAAAAGGTTGGTTGAAGAACCAGAGGCAATTGTTGACCGAAAGACTAAGAAGTTGCGACGCAAAATGGTTGGGTTAGTGCTTGTCCGATGGAAACACACGAATGGGCCGAATCTCACCTGGGAGACGGAGAGTGACATGTTGAGTCGCTATCCGCATTTGTTTGTTGATGTGTGATTCCGGGGATGGAATCAGTCTAAGGTGGAGAGAATTGTAACGCCTGTGTTTCCAGGCTTGCCATTTTTAGCAATGTAATGGTCTAGGTTAACCTTTGTAACCCGTTTTGAAATAATAAGATTGTATTATTTGAGTATTATGTGTTTTGTGCTTAATTGCTTAATTATGTGGTTTGATTAATTAAGAATAAAAATAAGCATCAAAATTTAAGTGTAAAATAAACTTAATATCTTTGGTTAATGTTGTAGTAATTGAAACGAGGTTTCCGAATATATATAGAACGCCCAAATCTGACTTTGTATGAGGAAGTTATGATTTATCGAAGTTCCGGCTTAGCGGTATGCAGCCTGAAATACTCGATTTGATATCGAGCGGTTTTTAGACGAAGCAATCTAAATGAGAATCGAAGATCTCATTGTTGGTATCGAAACGATAAAAAGTTAGGCGAGAACGGACGTCAAACGAAGAAGTTATGAATTTATAACGAAAGTTTCTGTCGCAGCCTATTAAAAATAATTAATAAAAATAAAGTCAAAATTAGCCGACGGAGTCTAAACGAAAGTCGTAGAGCATGGTCTCACCTTTCCGTGGATATAAAGAACGTCGAAAACGGAGTTCGTATGAAGAAGTTATGAATTTCCGAAGTTTATTAATCATTTTGTATTTAAATTTAATTATAAATTCGGAGGTGTTATCCGAAGACGAGTCACCGGTGTGATCCGGAGTACGCCCCGCGTACGAGGGTACGCTACCGCGTACTCAGAATAGTGTCGACACTTCGGATGACGCATGCAGTGACGATTTCGGAAGCAGTACGCGCTGCGTACTGCAGTACGCCCCGCGTACTCCGAGGCTCCAGCCTCTATAAAAGGGATCCGAAGGCAGCCGAGAGTTTTGTTCATTTCTTCTCTTCTCTCTCCCGTTTTGCATCGTTTTGCGTGCCAGAAATATCCCGAAGCCCCGGTATTGTTCCCGAGTCCCAAAGCAAGTCCCGAGATCCCGAAGATCCCGAGAAGTGCGGTTCCCGAGTTGAAGCTCTGCCCGCGAAAAGTTCGATTTTTGTGAAGATCTTCCAGATCTGCTGAGGATTACTACTTCTATAAGTCGTAGTGCTATCGGATCATCTTCTGATCAAGTGAGTGTGTAGTTATTTTCTTTCTAGCGCAATAATACGAAGTATTTTATATAAAAATGCGTGCTAAGTGTATATATTTGGTTGTGTTATGTGTGAATGTGTATTCACTCTCTTCTATCTTATAGATCTGATTATTTCTCTATGAGATATGTGTTATGTGTGTGTGTGCCTCATCTGTTATGTGATATATGTGTTGATTAAAGCATGCTATACAGGTTTTTAAACTATGTATACAAATGTATATTTTTATCTACTAATATGCTGGGTAGAACATGGGTAGACAGTTGGTGTGTAATAAACAGATGAGAGGCCTCGTTGTTGTTTGATTTAGTCATCTAGCAGAGTTTAGATGACGACCACATACTTTTCTAGATAGTCTTGTGGAAACATTAGCAGGTTCGCCACCTGTAGGTGTTAATGAACTTGGGTGTTCATTCGCTGTACTCCATCCCCCTCGTGTTGCCTTATTTGACTTATATTGCTGAGGTACCCCCGAAGCATGTATTGTCGCCCCGATGAAATATTCTTAGACTAGGTCCCTTATGTTAGTTGTTTTAGGGACATTAAATTGAGAATAACGGGAATGGGTAATTGGGTTATTGTTGGTTGGTGAAAATTAAATATGATATTTATTGTGGGTTGAAAACCCTATATGCTCACCAGGCTCCCAAGCCTGACCCACTCAGTTTTAAATTGTATTATAGGAAGTGGCGGAAGGGCATGAGATGGATGAACCATCAAGTTGTTTTGTTTACAAGTCTGCATATGTTTATATTTGTTATATGACTTGTAATGTATTCGTTTATGCTTATTGGTCTGTATCGGAACATGACACCCCGAGTTTTGATTATAATGAAAATACATTTCTTTTATGAAATGTTTCGGTAAACATTGTTTTATCATGTTTTGTTTTTGGAAACAAATTCCGCAACTCTTTCAAATCAAAAGGATTTACTCTGAAAATATTTAAAAGCATAAATGAAAAATAGGTCTTTTCTGGCCGAGATTTTGGGGATGTCACATCGGGCCCCAAGGAAACCTGGTCCGACACGTCGAGTCTACATATGGACTTGGCGAGTTTCCTCCATGGACTTGCTCAAACAACCTCCTGAGGTCAGATCTGCTTAACCAAATCATAGATCCAAACCTTAAACACTCGAAAGTCATCTAAAGGTGCAACCTTTACGTGCATGCAACCCATATCAAGCCTCAAATGAAGAAATAACACTTGGAATGGCAACCTAGTCTCCAATTGCTTATTTGCTTGCAAAAAGCTAGAAAATAATGACTCTAGGGACCTCTCATGGTCCAGATCTGATGTCATAATTTCAAAGAGGACCTCATACTCACTAGATCTCATAAAATTATGAGGGAAAAACCGTAAAACTATGAAATCTACCATATGAATGTGAAATGGAAAGAATTATACCTCCAAAGACAATATCTCAAGATGATTAGCTCCAATCAAAGCTCCATTCACGTTCTAGATGGATCCTCTCTTCTTCCTCTAGCAAACTCACATAAAAGATGAAGAAATAGCCTCATTTTGCCCTCAAACTCACTATCTCTGCTCTCTAGGGTTTCTCTGGAACAAGGTGGCCGCAAATGAAGGCTATAAAGGTCTTTAAATAGGCTCCCAAACCCGGGGATTAGGGTTTTCCTAATCAGCACCGACTCGGCGAGTCAGATACCCTACTCGTCGAGTCCGGTCGATAAACCGCGTCAACAGTTAAGACTCTACTCGACGAGTTGAGGCACCAACTCGTCGAGTTCCCGCAGCAAAATTATAATTCAAGATAATAAAATCACATACCCAAAATCCAACTATTACAATTCTCCCCCACTAGAATCAGAATTTGCCCTCGAAGTCTCGCTCTGCAAATAACTCTGGGTACTACTCGTGCATCTCGATCTCCGGTTCCCACGTCAGCTCGGACCCTTTTTGATGCTGCCATTAAACCTGCTCCAAGGACACTTCCTTGTTTCTCAAAACCTTGATCCTTCGATCTTGTATCTCAATTGGCCTTTCAACATAACATATGCTCGCATACACCTGGATATCCTCCAATGGTACCTCTGCCGATTCATCGGCAACACACATCCTCAACTGAGACACGTGGAAGGTATCATGAATCTGACCCAACTCCGCAGGTAACTCCAAATGATACGCTACCCTGCCTACCCTCGCGATCACCCTGAATGGACCAATATACCGAGGCCCCATTTTGCCTCTTTTCCTGAACCGAATCACACCTGTCCAAGGTGATACCTTTAGGAGAAAGAAATCACCAACTTGGAACTCAAGCTCTGAGCGACGCTTATCCGCGTAGCTCTTCTGACGACTCTGAGCCGTCAGCAACCTCTGCTTGACCTACTGAATCTGCTCAGTAGTCTGAAGCACTATCTCCGTACTACCCATCACCCGCTACCCTACCTCTCCCCAACAAATGGGAGTTCGAAACCTCCTTCCAAACAACAGCTCGAAGGGAGGCATACCAATACTCGAATGATGGCTGTTGTTATAGGAAAATTCTGCCAAAGGCAGATACATGTCCCAACTCCTTCCAAAGTATAGTACACATGCACAAAGCATGTCCTCGAGCATCTGAATAGTCCGCTCACTCTAACCGTCGGTCTGAGGGTGGTAAGCAGTGCTGAAATGCAATCTTGTACCCAGATCCTCATGAAACTTCTACCAATACCTGGAAGTGAAACGCACATCTCTATCGGAAACTATCGAGATCGACACTCCATGCCATGACACCACCTCTCTCTCGTATACCTCTGCTAACTTCTCTGCAGAAGAACTCTCACTGATAGCAAGGAAGTGGGCGCTCTTCGTCAACCGATCTACAATCACCCAGATTGCATCGACACCTCTTGAGGTTCTTGGTAACTTGGTGATAAAATCCATAGTAATCTGTTCCCACTTCCACTGGGAAACCTCACGTGGCTGCAACTTGCCATGCGGCCGCTGGTGCTCGGCTTTAACCCGACGATAGGTCAAACACCTCTCTACGACCCATGCAACATCCCTCTTCATGCAAGGCCACCAGTAATCTCTCTTCAAATCCAAATACATCTTAGTGGCCCCGGGATGGATCGAAAATCTTTATCTATGCGCCTCCTCCATCAAAACACCACGTGTTCCGCCTATAAAAGGCACCCATACCCGACCATGAAAAGTCATAAGCCCACGATTATCAGTCACAAACTCAGATATCTGCCCAATCACACACTCCTTCTTGTGGTTCTCTGGCCTCACGGCCTCTGCCTGGGCCTCTCGGATGGTATCTAACACTGGGGTGATCACTGTCATCCTCATACACATATCTCGTATTGGGGTACTTTCTGCCCTACGACTCAAAGCATCGGCTACCACATTAGCCTTGCCCGAGTGGTACAGGATCTCACAATCATAATCCTTCACCACATCTAACCATCTCCTCTGGTGCATATTCAAGTTGGACCGATCAACTAAGTACTTCAAACTCTTGTGGTCCGTGTATATAGTACATCGAACCCCATACAGGTAGTGGCGCCAGATCTTGAGAGCGAACACCACTGCCCCCAGTTCCAGATCATGAGTGGGATACCTTGCCTCATGAGGTTTCAACTGCCTCGATGCATATGATATCACATGCCCCCTCTGCATAAGCACCGCGCCCAATCCTGATATCGATGCATCACAGTATACCACAAAATCCTCCACTCCCTCTGGAAGAGATAACACCGGGGCTTCGCACAATCTCTAGAGAAGGGTCTCAAACGGAGTCTGCTGCTCTGGACCCCATGAGAAAACAACTCCCTTCCGGGTCAACCGGGTAAGTAGCACTGCAATCTTGGAGAAATCCTTGATGAATCTCCGATAATAACCAGCCAATCCCAGAAAACTTCTGATCTCGGTAGCGGATTTTGGTACCTTCCAACTCATAACCGTCTTAATCTTGGCCGGGTCGACAAGTATACCATTCTGATTAACAAGATGCCCCAAGAACTGGACCTCTCGTAACCAGAAATCGCACTTGGAGAATTTGGCATAAAGCCTCTCCGATCTCAACACCCCGAGGACTTCCCTCAAATGCTCCTCATGCTGCTCTCGGGATCGAGAATACACTAGAATATCATCAATGACCACAATCACCGACCGATCCAGCATCGGCCTGCATACCCTGTTCTTGAGATCCATGAATGCTGCTGGTGCATTGGTGAGCCCGAAGGGCATCACCACGAACTCATAATGCCCATAACTTGTCCTGAACGCTGTCTTCTGGATATCCTCATCACGTATCCTCATCTGGTGATATCCAGACCTCAATTCTATCTTGGAAAACCAAGACGCATCCTCCAACTGATCAAACAAATCATCGATCCTCGGCAACGGGTAAGGGTTCTTGACCGTTAGTTTGTTCAGCTCCCGGTAATCAATGCACATCCGGTGCGAACCATCCTTTTTCATGAAAAAAAGGACCAGAGCTCCCTAAGTTGAGCTACTCGGCCAAATAAACCCTTTCCCCAACAGCTCCTGAAGTTGCGAGGATAGCTCCTGCATCTTTGGCGATGCAAGACGATAAGGCGCCTTGGCGATAGGCGTTGCTCCCGGAACTAAATCAATGCGAAACTCCACCTGCCATTCGGGAGGCACACCCGGCAATTCCTCAGGAAAAAAATCTGGAAACTCGTGCACTACTAGAACATCATTAACCAAACTCGGCCTACCCGCGGCTGCTCGGGTATCTAACACATAGGCTACAAACCCCTTGCAACCCTGCTAAAGAATCTGTCTGACTCTGGCGGCTGAACAAAATGCTGAATCACTTCGGGTACCCTCGCCATATACCATCAACACTCCCCCACTAGGGTCTCGTATCGTCACCAAATGTTGCTCGCAGTCAATAACAGCCCGAAGCGGCTCAACCAATCCATGCCCACTATAACGCACACGTCCCCCATCGCTATCGGAACTAGATCTATCGGAAACTCAACACCAAAGATCTCAAGCACACATCCCCGAATCACATCCCTGGCATACACCGCTCGTTCGTCGGCTATAGAAACCCACAGAGGTCGACTCATCGCCTCCCGTTGAATACTAATGTGCTGACTGAACGCTAAAGACACAAATGACCGACTCGCACCCGAGTCAAACAACACCAAAGTAGGTACAGAATTCACAAGAAAAGTACCTACACATATCATAATATAAACACAATATCTCAATATTGCATAAATAAATGGAAGGATACATACCAGCCACAACATCAGGCGCTGCGCGGACCTCCTCTGTTGTCAACTGAAAGGCTCTCCCGCGAGCCTTAGGCGCCTCAGCCTTCACTGGCCGACTCTCTGTAGCTTGCACCGCAGCATGGGCAGATCCCTGTGGTGCTCCCTGCGCCGACCCCTGCAGCTGTGGGCACTCAGCCTTCCAATGGCTAGTCTGGTTGCAGTGGAAACATACTGCAAATCCCTTGGGGCAGTCCTTCGCCGTATGCCCCTCCTTGCCACACTTGTAGCAAGATCCAGATCTACATACCCCCTCATAACCCTTGTCACACTTACCATAAGTGCAACCCTTCTGGCTCCCTGACCTCGCATCAGCGGGCTTTGCCCGCTTGGCTGCCGGCTGAGACTGAGTCGGTCGCCTCTCCATCCTCTAAGACTTGGCCTCCTCCCTGGCCTGTGTCTCGAGCTCGATCTACCTCTTCCGAGCATTTGCCTGAAGCTTGGAAAATGTCTGGTACGTCGAGTTTGCCACAAAATCGTGAATGTCCCTCCTCATAATACTCAGATATCGACTCATGCGTGCCTGCTCTATGGACACCTGCTCAGGGCAAAACATCGCCCTCTCGTGAAACATCCTGGTAATCGTGTTAACAAACTCAGTATCCTACTTGAGGGTCAAGAACTCTTGGGTCAGCCGTTCCCTTTCCACCGGGGGAACGTACTCATCTAGAAACATAGCGGTAAACCTCTCCCAGGTCACCGCATCAAGCTCTGCAGAAGTGAAGTGTGTTGTCGCGAACTTCCACCAATCCTTCGCTCCCAAGCGAAGCTGGTTTAAAGTGAACCGTACCCTCAGATGCTCTAGACATGAACATGTGTAGAAGCACCCCTCCATATCATAGATCCACCTCATCGCATCTATCGAATCCTGAGTCCCATCGAACTCTGGTGGCTTCGTGTTGCTGAACTCCCGGTACAACACGTCACCACCCTGAGGCTTGGCAGCAGCAACGGCTGCAGTGGCTACAACAACAGCAGCATCAGTAAGAGCAGTGTACCACTCATCAAAAGTCTCAATCAGAGTGGTCTTGATAGACCCGAACATCTCTGGATCTGAATCCCTCAAACCAAGGCTCTTATACCAAATTGTAACACCAGATTTTTCAAAACAAAATTTTCATTTTTAAAACAAACTTTCATTCATAAATTAATATCAAATATAATGTATCCAATCTCATCATACTAAAAACATGTCCCAGAATCACATAAACAAAACTCCACGAGTGTGTACAGATCATGTCGGCGCCTTCCCATGATCATCACTGGTACCTGAAACACACACACAAAAACACTGTAAGCATAAATGCTTATTGAGTTCCCCAAAAATACCACATAGACACGTATCAACCACACAAGGTTGTAACTCTGATGACCCTTTGGTTGGATATCTCTGTGGGACCCTCTTGGTCCCATAACTCTGTGGGCCCACTGGTCCTAACTCTGAAAACTCTGAATCATGCATATCACATATCACATAGAAATCACAACACATAAATAGCATACAAGATACAATGTCACATAACTCTGCTTACCACTCTAGGTAAAGTATAGTGAGAAGACTCACCTCGGGAATCTCGGTAAATCTTGATATCAGAAATACTGCCCTAGCCTCCGTCTAGTCACAATAATAAATTACACCAAATAAATGTCTTTTCACAAATTGGATATTCCTTCATGCAAATCCCTAGAAGGGTAAAAGACCATTCTACCCCTCTACAGGCCCAAAGGTTCATTTGTTGACAAATCTAAAAAGTCAACCAAAAGTCAACTGTCCAATTTGACCAGACTCGCTGAGTGCATACGACGACTCGGCGAGTCCCATCGTCCCACAGACTCTTTTCTTTTGAAGCCTCACTTAACTCACTGAGTCAACCCCCCCCCCCAAACTCACCAGGTCACCACTGGAGTCGGGCCCCGGGGACACCTGGTCCGACACGTCGAGTCTACATATGGACTCGGTGAGTTTCCTCCATGGACTTGCTCAAACAACCTCCTGAGGTTAGATCTGCTTAACCAAATCATAGATCCAACCCTTAAACACTCGAAAGTCACGTAAAGGTGCAACCTTTATGTGCATGCAACCCATATCAAGCCTCAAATGAAGAAATAACACTTGGAATGGCAACCTAGTCTCCAATTGCTTATTTGCTTGCAAAAAGCTGGAAAATAATGACTCTAGGGACCTCTCATGGTCCAGATCTGATGTCATAATTCCAAAGAGGACCTCATACTCACTAGATCTCATAAAATCATGAGGGAAAAACCATAAAACTATGAAATCTACCATATGAACGTGAAATGGAAAGAATTATACCTCCAAAGATAATATCTCAAGATGATTAGCTCCAATCCAAGCTCCCTTCACGTTCTAGATGGATCCTCTCTTCTTCCTCTAGCAAAATCACACAAAAGATGAAGAAATAGCCTCCTCTTGCCCTCAAACTCACTATCTCTGCTCTCTAGGGTTTCTCTGGAACAAGGTGGCCGCAAATGAAGGCTATAAAGGTCTTTAAATAGGCTCCCAAACCTGAGGATTAGGGTTTTCCTAATCAGCACCGACTCGGCGAGTCAGATACCCGACTCGTCGAGTCCGATCGATAAACCGCGTCAATAGTTAAGACTCTACTCGACGAGTTGAGGCACCAACTCGTCGAGTTCCCGCAGCAAAATTATAATTCAAGATAATAAAATTACATACCCAAACTCTGGCAGTTACATGATAATTTTTGTTAATTAATATATTAATCTAAATGCTTTAATGAATTCCATAACTTGTACTCAAGTTATGGAAAATGAAAAGTCTCATTTTTAAAAGCCATTAAATTCATAAGTTATGGAAATGAAAAGTTTTGAAGAGTTTCAAAACTTGCCCTCAAGTTTTGGAATTTGTAAAGTCACACTTATGATACTTTAATTCCAAACCCTAGAATTTTAAAAGTTTAAAATTCAACCATTATACTATTATAATATTAAAAGTTTAATAATTATGAGTATGTATAAGATGGTAGTTTAATGGGTGTCCATTCTCACCCACCGCTTCTTTGATTGATGGAGGGTCGTTAGCCGAACGGGTAAGATAGGACATTAATTCTCGTTAATAGTATAATGAAAATTATAAATTAACTAAATGTTTTATAAATTCCCAATCTTAGTTACTTTAGGAAAAATGTGAAAATGATGTTATTCCATGAAATTGCACTTTGCACTTGGCTAAGTCGTTAGTGGAGCGTGTGTGGTTACCCAACACACTAACTTGGACTAACAAGGGTGACAAAGGGTAGCTTGATATTTTTCATATATCGATGGAGCGGATGTGGTTAACCGGCACATCGATTAGGTCATAAATGACATTAAGTATACCAAACACATTTGCATGGTTATTCACACCTTGTTTGTGATCCTCCGTATCCCAGTCACAAACTTGAAGGGCATAATCGAGATTTAAACATGCCATTGAAAAGTTCAATGAATCTCAAAAGAATCTAGGAATTTAAATTCATTTAAAACTTAATAATCAATTTCGTTTTCATGGTGGTAAATTGGTAATCGTCATTTACCTACATTCAAATATTTTACATTTGGATTACGACATCCCTCTTCTAAATTGTAAAATATTCTGTTGGCTCCTAGCCTTAATATTTCATTTGTGTGCTATATTAAGGAATCTTATCTATTCTAAATTTTGTCTTTCTTTTTCAGATGTCTTCCAACAATGTTTTTGGCTCAAACCCTTCTAGTTCCTTCTCTCTCATGAACTTGTGTGGGATAGTCATATTTGATAACTCTTCTGCTACTCCTGAGGAGATCGCTACGTATAGGACTCATGAGAAGGATGCCACTAAGGTGTCTTGTGGTACCACTTGGACCAGCCTTCTCAAATCATGATGGTTTATTTATTGGTTTGGCCACATATCGCCCTTTCACTCTCCACGAGATTCGTTTTGAAAA
Organism: Lactuca sativa; assembly: GCF_002870075.4. Lineage (NCBI taxonomy): Eukaryota > Viridiplantae > Streptophyta > Magnoliopsida > Asterales > Asteraceae > Lactuca > Lactuca sativa. Next base: position 248,464,883 of record NC_056625.2, read on the forward strand.
ACTTTTCATTTCATCTGCATTATCGATCGGGGCAGACCAAAAGTACTCATCACAGCCATCAACGTTGCCTTCAACTACCAAGGTCGTCAACTCAACCGTTTGATCCTTGGTAACTCCAGTGGTGGCGTACACTTGATTTGGCACCATTTGTACCTTCTGGTATACAACATCCTTCTTTTATAGGACTTTGGATGTATCTTTAGATAGATGAGAAAACTCAACTGAGTTTTCGGATATAAGGACTTTTACTGGTTCAGGTTCGCTCTTAATAAACTCAGAACAGTCAACCTCGTCCTCTACAGATATTTCACTCATATCACTATCCTTGTCAAATTCATATGTACTTTCAACATTAATTATGTTCTCTGAACTTAACTTCGAACTCAATGAATCAAATTTATGTATAGTTTCGGTCTTCATTTTCAACCTGTCATTTTCATCCAGTAATTTTCTTAGCATGTCCTTGTTGTCTTTGGAATTAATAAATGACTCTATTTTGTTCAGAACAAACCTATAGGCATTAGAGGTTTCTTCTGAAGAAACAATTGTTTCACATTTATAGTAATCAGCATCTATTTCGTCTTTCTTTAGTTGAAGGAAAGGCAAAATAATTTTGTGAATCTTTTCACCAATCTCACAATCCAAATGCAACAAAGTAATATTGGAATAAAGACGTTTAGCAATTAAACAAAAGATATTCCGCTGTTTTAAAAGCTTTAAATTGTCACATTGCAAATAAATTAATTTGTCTCCTTACCTAACTAACTCTAACTCCTTCTTCTCTATCTACATTCTTCGTTCCTCACTTTTGGAAGAAACCCAACTAATTTAATCAGTTAGGTTAGAATTCGCCAGACGAGTTTGTTTTAAACTATTACTTATATTTGTGAAGACGAATTTTAGATCTTTTAATTCTTTTTCATAATTAGATACAGGTACTTTAAGAGATTCTAGAATAGACTTTTCCTTCTTGATCAGCTGATCACACTCATTGATCTGCTCTCCGACTGGTTTTGCTGCAAAGCATTTGTCTTCTCTCTCGTTCGTTTCCCCGTATCCTCCATCTGTTGTATAGCCTCTCATATGTGACACACCAGTGCTTACCATCAGACATCTTCCAGCAAGCGTTGACTCATCTTCTTTCGCAACAAATTCCCTCCCATGTTTGGGCTTACGAACCTCCTCATCCTCTGAGTCAGTTGACCAAATCTCCACTCCTCCAAACTCGTTTTCAACAACATTTTCCTGCACAATCAAAGCAGGCATAGATTTCTCAATAGACTTCTTATTCTTGGTCTCCTCCAACATACACATGTAGTAAGCTTCATGATCCTCTCCTTTTTTTCTTCTCATTCAACCTCCTCAGCATGCACTCCTTAGCTAAATGGTTTTTTTCCATGATAGTAGTTGCAGTCATAGCCTGAATCACCCACTAGCCTATTCTCCTTTTTTTCTGCTTCTTTCCGAGGAGTGCTTTTATTCTCCTCTTTCGCTTTCACAGAGTTGTAACCTCCCTGCCAGTTTCGGTTCTTACTGGTGGGGAATTTCTTTCTTGCAAATTGCTTGGGGTTTGAAACCATCAGAGCATATTCTTCGCTCGTCAGATCAAAATCAGAGAGATCAACCTCTGATTCTTCTTCAACAATATTCTTTCGCTTCGAGATAAGAGCCAAGGACCCTATACCAGACTCCACTTTCGCTTCTTTTGTCACAACACTTTCATGAGATTTAAGAGTCCCTATGTAACGCCCCGTTTATTTAAATAAATTAATAAATGAAAGTTTGGGACTAAATTGAAAAGGATTTCGGAGGTCAGGGTGCGTTTGGTAATTTATGGATTTAAATAGAAAAAGATTTGAAGATTTAAGGGTATAAATGGTAAAGTAAGTATCTAGTTGGAAAGAAATTTGTCATGAGGGGTTATATGGTAACTTTTGGAGCTCATTTGAAAAAGAATGGATGGGGAGGGACCAGAATTGGATATTTAGGCATAAGTTTGGAAGAGACACGGGATATACCCGTATCCCTTCCCCACGTCGCATCTTCAACCCTAAGAGAATAAGATGCAGCCGCCACTACCCATGGAACGCACGCATCGACCGCCACCTCCGTCTTCTTCTTCTTTCGACCAAACGAGGTCGTCGCCTGCTGCGTCGCCGACGAGCACCACCTCTTTGCTGCTGCTGGTGACGTAAGGGAAGCCGGAAGAGCCACCGAGATCGGTGACTTAAGTTGCATCGTCACTGTGTGGGTTCTGCGCGACCTGGAGGTTCTTGGTAAGGTCATATGTCGCTTCTCTTCTCATTTCCTCGTTCGTTTTGGTGTTTTGACGCCGTGTTTGGAGGCTGCGAACACCATCGGCCCTTGAGCCACCGTTTTCTTCCCTTTTTCTGCTACCAGCCACCATAGGAGGTGGCTGTGTATGTTTATTTATTATTTATGAAGATTCAAGTGTGATTTCCTTGGACAGGGACCGCCACCACCATTGGGAATGGTGGCCGCCGCCGCTGTGCCGCTGTTGTTGCTTTTCTGGTGCTCCTGCCGCCGCCGTAGGCCACCAAGGGGTGGCTGGAGTTGCTTTGCGACCTCATAGTGGGTGTGTGTGTGTGTGTTTGTAATCTTGTTAGTGTGTGTTTGTATAGCCGGAAAAGCAAGAAAGGCCAATTCCACCTTATGCCGCCGCGAGCCACCGCCGACCACTTCAAGGTGGTTTGTGTGTGTATGTTAGCTTAGTTAGGGTGTGTGTTGCTTTGGTATTTTCGTTGTAATTGTAACTCAAAAGCAAAATAATGGAAAGAAACTAGAAACCACCACCCTAGGGTGGTGGCTGCCGCCACCGGCCGCCGTGTCGGGTGGCGGTGTGCTTTGATGGTTTTTGGACTCGTTTGGAGGATTGGACAAGGGACTAAAACCCTAATGGGCTCAAAGGAGCTCTAATGGGCCAATGAAGCTTAATGAACTCTAATGGACCCAATAAAACCCTAATGGACTTGATGACATTCTAGTGGGCTTGATAGGCCCAATAAAGCCCTAAATAACCTATAAGTCCAATAAATAAATAAATGGGCTAGTATATGGGTTTGGAAAACCCTAATGCAATGAAACCCTAATTTGGGATAATCGGGACACACGAGAAATTATTTAATAACTTGGAATATTAAATAATAATCATTAACGGAAATTAATCTAAGACGTATTGGACTTAATGAATTAAGTCCTTAATGGGTTAAGTAGGAAACTTAACCCTAATCATCATTTTATGTGAAACCCTAATTTCACTTGGGTTTATTGTTGGGCCTTCTTTTGGGCCTTGCGGATTAGGTAATTAATGGGCCATCCAAAGTCAAGCCAATGAACTAGAATAATTTAATGGGCCTGGAGCAAGGCCCATGTAAGGGGCTTGGGCCCAATTTGGAAAATTGGGCCTTAGATGGGCCATAGTTTGGGCCTTAATGACTATATGGTGTTGGGCCTTAGAATGAGGCCATGTTTAGGCCTAGGCCCAATTTGGAAAACTGGGCCATGTGTTGGGATTTGATTCCTAGTTGACTTTGGGCCTACGGATTGGGCCTTGGGCTTGAATAAGCCAAGCTTGGGGTAATGTTATTATCCAAAGTAAATGTTTATGGTTATGTAGTGGGACCCAATTATTAATTGGGTGATGTTTTGATATTGACAGATCGGGAATCTGTCATCCAGCAGCTGGGGTTGAGTCTGCGGGACTTTAGCAGTGTGGGATTGTGTCTATGGGACTTCAGCAGTGTGAGGTGAGTTACCTTCTAGTAGCGGTGGGTCTAAGGCCACAATGCCGACCCACCAGTAGGAGACGTATGATAGATGATTGTCTTTGTGATATCATCTAGGTTTGCTACTGCCTGATATGTTATATGCTAGCATGATATGTTGTATGTGATAGTAGTCGAGTTCGGTTGTTAGGACCAAAGGGTAGTCAGACATCCCAGATACGTCTGACAGTATGTGATGATATGATTGCATGTTGGCTTGTTATGCTATACGCGATAGAGGTAGTACGAGGGGACTAGTCCCCGGGGGTCGGTTTTTAGGACCGACGGGTAGGTCAGCACCCCAGAACGGCTTGACATGGGTAGGTCAGCACCCCAGAATGGCTTGACATGGGTAGGTCAGCACCGCAGAATGGCTTGACATGGGTAGGTCGGGCACCCCAGAATTGCCCGGCAGTATGTATGCTATGTGATTGTATGATATGTGGTATGATGGGGGAACTCACTAAGCTTTGTGCTTACGGTTTTCCATTTTGGTTTCAGGTACTTCGTGTTTAAAGGAAAGGAGCCGGCTTGATCGCAACGCATCACACTATAGCTTTCCGCACATGAGATCTTTGGGATTACACTCTGATATTGTTCCATGATAACATGTTTTGATTATTTCTATGTTGGTTTTGACATGACATGATATTATGGATGTTTTCTTATACTGTTGGTTTTATAATAATATATTTAAAAATGAAATTTTTGGCCTGTATTTTTGGGATATTACACCCTACAAGTTGGGCCAATGAGTAGCTCTTGAACTGTTCGTGTGGTTTAACAGTTGAGACTACTGCCATCCATTCAGGTCTAAGCCCATTCATGAACGTCACCTTCTGCTTGATCACCTCTCTTCCTATTCCATGCTTAATCATCTTGCTGAGAAGATGATTGTATCGGTTGAACATCTGGCTAAGATTCTCTTCTTGCTTCTGTTTAAAATAACCAAACTCCGAAAGCAGGAGTGTTTGGGTAGAATGTTCGAGATCTTCATCAGTGATATAAAGCTCTTTATGCCTATCCTAAATATCTTTCACAATAGTACATGAGCTCACCAAGCGAAAGGTATCATATTGTAGAGCGAATTTGATAACCCTCATTGCTTTTATATTGCTGAGGAGTTTATCTTTCTCGTCTTGAGGGACTTCCTTCACATCAATTAGAAGCTGATTATACTCTTTTTGTGTCTTGATTGTTCAATTGGTTCCAGAGTGAACAAACGGACCCAAAGTAATAGCTTCCCATATCAAATACCCATTATCTTCTGAACCAAGAACATAGTCTTCAAAATGAAGAGCCCAGACTTCATATTCATGAGGATAAAGAATTGGAATCCTTATTGTTGATCCTATGCTATTTGAGATGTTGATTGGATTGGTTTGAGAATCGTCGTGTGACATATTGACTTGATTTACGTTCCTGTTAAGAATCATACTTGTAAAGATGGTATTAGGGTAATATCAAGATCAAGGAGTGGCGTCAACAAAGAAATGACGGCTCCAACAGATTCGATATTTGCATAAACCCTAATGATTTATTCAAACAAAAGAGATGTGTATGATTTACACAGCCTCCTGCTCTGATACCAATTTATGAGACAAAAATTGTATATATCGAATAGATTCTAAACAAGTAAAAGACTACGAAGTGAGAGTGAACACGGAATGAATCAACGAAGTGTCGGATGATTAAAAAGCTGCAACCTCAGAAGAACTCTATTAAGAATTGCTACTATAGAGGTGTGCTAGGGTTACAATGCAAAAGATAAGAACGACAAGTGCATACTGCGGTGCATGCATGCACTATATAAATGTAAACCCTAATATATAACGGCTGGGAAGGCCCAAACCGTGTACAATATGGACTATACTAAATGGCCTAATGATGCAATCTTTTATACCCAACAACGGTAAATATTAGACTAAAATCTAGTGGTGATAATAATACTAGTTCGAGTTTGGAGTCATCACTTTAACAAGTGAGTGCATAGTTACTTTCATCTTACACATAGATATGAAGTATTTAATATAAAGTACGTGCTATGTGTGCATATTATCTGTGTTTATAATATCTTTGTTGGATGAACAAAATATACATGTTTTATTTTATTTAAATTGTATATGTATTTTATTCCTATAAATTACAATGGGTAAAGATGGGAAGATGAAAGATGAGTTGGATGATGAGATGAAAGGTGATATAGATCATGTGATGAGGGTGAGAGGTGAACAATGAGCGAAACCTTTACCCAAGCGTTGTCCCCGTCATCTAGCAGAGTATGGATGGCAACCACAGACTATTCTAGATGGTCCAGTGGAGCACTAGCATGCTCGCAACCTGTAGGTGTTATGAACGATATGTTCACCGGGTGTACTCCAAAAACCCATTGACATGTATTCCGAGTGGACTCTAAAAAATAATGTTGTCAATAAACAAGATAAAGCCTGGCGACTATGGACTTAGTGTCTGTTATATAACCCTGGCGACTATGGACTTAGTTCATGTTATATAAACCCTGACGACGATGGACTTCATGCCTATTCCTTAGGATAATCATTAGGAATAAATAATGAGGAATAGATGATTTATAGGGAAGATACTTAAGAATAAAGAAGATAATCGCGATGGGTAATTGGGTTGATTGTTTGATGATGAAACATAATAACTTCATTATTGTGCGTTGAAAATCCTATGTACTCACCAGGTTTCCCAACTTGACCCACTCAAGTTTATTTGTATCACACGTGTCGATATGAAGCTACATTACACTAACAGACTAAGGAGATGTAGATCACTAGTGTAAATGAATGTAAGATCTGTTTATGCTTATGTTTCTGTATTGACGATGACATCCCAATGTTTTAAATGGAATAAAATATATTTCTTCGGAAATGTTTTGATAATATATTTATCATGTTTTTTTGGAAACAAATTCCATAATATTTTTCTTAAAAAGGTACTCTGATTTTTATATAAAGCATAAACAAAAATCGGTCTTTTATGGACGTAAAAATAGGGATGTCACAAAATTTAAGACCCATCTATAATTTTTTCTCGCCGAAAAAGCATATCTGACACCCATTGCTTAATGTTCAGACGTTGGAGGCATTTGGTTATTTTCAAGCTAGTATTTCAAAGCCACACCACCAACAAGTACCTTTACATCCTCTTCTGTGAGGAATGATAACCAGGAAGAAAATATAGTGATGGATGTGGAAGCTACGGTGGCAGTTGGACCGGAAGGATGGTGAGAATGGTGATGATTTAAGCTGAAACGACGATGAACATGAAAATGGGTCGGAGATGAAGAGATAGGGTCTCAGCGAATTTTTTTCTAAACTCACCAAAACTAAAATCTTTGTAATCGGATGTTACAGTTATGATTTGTTTATTTGTGGAGATTTATTTTGATTCTTATGTGG